>NW_025215364.1:0-15586 GCF_004010195.1 Chiloscyllium plagiosum
ATCAGTCGTTACCTTTCAAAATGCGTGAAAATCTATGCCTCATAATCCCCTCCAACAACTTACCCACCACTGACGTCATGCTCACTGGCTTTTCCTTATTGCTCTTCTTAAATCCTTTAAGTAGTGGCATTACGTTAGCCAACCTCCAGTCTTCCAGCACTTTACCTGTGGCTATTGATGATAGCAAAGGGCCCAACCATCACTTGCCTAGCGTCCCACAGAGATCTAGCGTACATCTAATAAAAGCCAGGACATTTTCCTTCCTTTGCATGTTTTAAGACCTCCAGCAGCTCCTTTGTAATACAGGCACTTTCCGAGATGTCACTACTTATTTCCCAAATTCTCTAGCTTCCATATCATCCTGCACAGTAAATACTGATGCAAAATATTCGTTCAGTACCTCCCCGTTCCCTGTGGTTCCTTGCTGATCTTTAAGGATGTTGTATTCTTTCCACAGTTACTCTTTTGTTCTTGGCGTATTTGTAGAAGCCAAAGCTATTTCCCCTTGTTATAATCCCAATTTCCCTCTTAAGTATACTCTTGTTGCCTTCAGATTCTTATATTGATTCACTTTAAATCAGGAATTAAGATACTAATGATGACCATTCCGATTGTCGGAAAAATCCATCTGGTTTACTGACCCCCTTTAAGGAAACAAACTGCCATTCTTACCTGATGTGGCCTACATGTGACTCCAGACCCACAGCAATGTGGTTGACTATTAACTGCCCTCCGGGCAATTAGGGATGGGTAACAAATGCTTGCCTAGCCAACGACGCCCTCATCCCGTGAATGCATTAAGAGAAAAAAAATGCTCAATTTCTGCTGTCTACACCTGACATATGCTTCCCTTGTATCTGTGACCAGAACCTCAATTTCTCCAATCCTTCAGCATGCCTTACACATACCAGCCTTACCCTTCACCCTAACAGGGACATACTGTCTCTGTACTCCTGACATCTCATTTTTGAAGGCTTCCCACTTCTCAACTGACTCCCTTCTCTGCGAATATCTGTCCCAATCGACTTTGGAAAATTATTGATTAATATGATCAAAATTGGCTTTTCAACAATTTACAATTTTAAGTTTTAGAATTGGTTCACACTTTTCCATCTCTATTTTAAAACTAATAGAATTATGATGACTTGCTGAAAGTACTCCCCCATTGATATCACAACCACACCCTTCCCACTGCCTTATTTCCCAAGGATAAGGTGACGTTTAGCTCCTTCTCTGTGATGGAGAGCATTGGTCAAGCAGCTATAGCGTTGTAACTGGGAATGGGGTCAACAGAGTCTTCGACTCATTGGGTAGAATCTAACAATAATTTGTCTCAGTGACATTTTCATTCAGTGTGATGAGGATTATCTGCATGAGGCTGAGTTAGTTTCCTGGTGTGATCTTATTAAACTCACCTCATTAACTACCCATGCCACCCCATGGAGTCCCTCTCATTCAATGCCAGCCCGATTCTCCCACCCATCATGGCTGGAGGTACTCACCATTGCCCAGATGCCCCCAATACTCCGTGACCCCTGGTATTGGTGCCATCTTTAAAAGGCCAATGAGCACATGGTTGAGCTTTCTCAGGTTGGAGCTGCCCTGCACAGTTTATCCTGAGCATGGCAGATAAGGGGCAATTACACAGCAGTTTATCCACAGGGGCACGGAGGGCCTTGTGGATGGGCTAGTACAGAGGGGGGAAATTCTCCACCCAGATGGGGGCCATACCACCAGACCCACCAAGCATAGTCTGAGCTCAGTGAAGTAACTGCGGTCTGAAGAAATGTCCAGCAATACAGACAAGCATTAATAACCTACCCCACTCTGTCAGCATAAGGCTCACCATATTTTCTCTCCTCCCTCACTGTGTATGTCTCTTATAACACCTACCCCTGAACAAGACTTATGCTGCATCACTCTCATTGCTGCTTGCAGCACCTTCCCTTCTTCTCTCTTTCCCCTCTACCTTTACTAATAGCACTGCATGGATACAACACTGTTGACTGAATCCCTTTGGACACGTCACCATCTCCTCCCCACCCACCTACACAAGCACTAACAGCAGAGTCATCCACTTCCACCCCCACTCCATCCTTCTTCATCTCCTATGCCAGGAGAACCAGCTTGGAAAAGGATAGAAGGGGCCAAGCCAGGTGGTGGAGTGGCCGATGTCCATCTCCCCCCAACCCCTGTAGCTGTGTGTCTGTATTTGTCTCTGTGAGTATCTGTGTGAGGTTGCAGGTCTGGCAGTCTCTGTGGTGCTTAAAATAACACAATCTCTCTCTCAGCTGGCCTCCACACCCTACTGCTGTGATAGTGGCAGAGGGTGATAACTTTGAGGATTCAGTCTGGGTGGGAGAGAGGGCAGCATCTCACAGCACCATCCAAACTGACCGCACCATCAACACACACAAATACGATGCTGGTAAATGGAGGGTTGCAAAAAAAGTTGGGCTTGTCAGAATAGAAATGCTCACCTCCGAGTGAACCATTTTGTCAGGAGATGAGATGACTTGATTTCTCATTCTGTGACTTGCAATGCTTAAAAATATGTGATAAAGTAATACAAAGTCCAGAAAAAGGACCAGTAGTGTTAGTAATGATGCAGGAACAACATCGTTTGGTATCAGACAAAACTTCTCTGTGCTTCCAAAGGTATTATTCGAAAAATCAAACGACCGTGCAATTTGAGAGATTCACAGCAAAAGATTTGTTATCTTCTCAGAGTCAAAAACTGTGCCACCGACGCACTGGCGTGGGGAGGCCAGCAGAGGGTAGTATTGTATGAATCAAATCATAAGACTCAGTGGTTCACACTATTGCCTCACAGCGTGAGGGATCCGGGCTCGATTCCCCCCGTGTGTGCGTGGGTTTCCACTGGGTGCTCTGGTTTCCACCCACAGTCCAATGATGTGGATGTTATGTGAATTGGACATGTTAAATTGTCCATAGTGCCCAGGGATGTGTAGGTTAGGGGTATTAGTCAGGGGTAAACGTAGGATAGCATTTGAACGGGTCTGGGTGGGTTACTCTTCGAAGAGTCAGTATGGACCTGTTGGATCGATGGGCCTGTACACATACTGTAGCGATTCTATGAACTCTATGTACAACAGGGACAGACAGAGAGAGAGGAGGAGGGAGACTTTGGTTCCAATTTCAATCTATTTACTTCAAAAACAACATTGAACAGCGATGCAGACAGAGGTACACACAAACTGAGATACTGACACTAACACACATATCACAGGCCTACAGAGATATGCACGTAGATATGGACGTTTACACACAAACACACGAACATAACCCCACATACAGGCACACACTGTCTTTAATACAGAGATGTATACTTTTTTTTATTAATTAGTTATCAATGTTCAGTCGGAGAAGGCAGGAGAATGGGATTCAGAAATATTTTAACCGTGATTAAATGTCATGGCAGACCAGATGGGCTGAATGGCCTAAGTCTGCTCCAGGGTTCATTGCTCATATGATCTTGTGGTGCATGGAATTGTCTTTCCACGAGGTCAGTGGAGGCTGAATTTGGTAAGCATTTGATTTAGGAGAGTTATTGGGAAAGTGGACACGTTTGAGGGGCTGAGTAGTTGATATCTGTCTCTAATTGTCGACTCCTTATATATCAAAAGAGTGGTGATTGGTTTGAGGGGAACACATTTTTAGAATAAGGGCATTCCCATTTCTGCCTGAGACTGGGATGTTTGTTTCTCTTTCGGGTTGTGTGATCTGTGATGTTCTTGTGCCCAAGGAGCAGTGAAGACTGGGTTACTGAAAACACTCAAGGCTGAGTTCCATAGATCTTTGATGAACAAGATAATCCATGTTTACTGGGAACACACAGGAAAGGGATGGTTAGTTACAATCACATCAACAATGCACATTCTGAATGGTGCAGCAGGCGCGAGGAGCTGAATGGCCAGCTGTTGCTCCTAACGCATGTGTTGTTCTCTCAAGCACTCTGTAATATAACAGACGTAAAAGAAGATCCCATTCAGCCAGTCAGCATCATTATAAAGAGACAGGAGGAGACCATTCTGCCCTCTAAGGATTTATGCAGGAATAGATTGAAGTCATTCAGCCCGCTAAGTATATTACACAGCATAAGATGAGGCCATCCAACCTTTCTAGCCTGCTGCCCAGCAAAGGTTAAACCCGTTAAACTATCAGGGAATAAACATTCGGGATAAATGTTTATTTTAAGGTTGTAAAGTTGTAACTTGATGGAGTGTCTCAGGGATCAGTGTGACATTATCAACTATTTACAATCTATACCAATGACTTGGATGAGAGGACTGATTGGCTTGGAGCTCAATTAGCTCATTCACCAAGATAGCCATTTATTTGGACATGGAGACTCTGCAATGGGATACAGACAGGGCAGGTTAGTGAGCAAACCTTTAGCACAAAACAGTACAATGTGGATTAAGGGAAGTCAGTGTTGCGTTGAACAGACAAAATAACAGTAATCTACTTAAATGGAGAAACATTGATGAAATCATTGGTACAGAGGGATTTGTGTATCCCGGTACATGAGCCACATAAATCGAGTCAGCAGATTCAGCAAGTGATTAGGAAAGTGTAGTGAATAACACTGTTTCATGCAAAGGCTATTGGGTATAATCATCGGGATGTTTTACTGCATCTGTATATGGCAATGCTGAGACTACATCGAATATATTGTGTGTAGTAATGAACCCCGAAATTGAAAGAAAAATATGCAATTGTCTTAGAAGCTTTTCACAGATGTTCCACTTTACTCTTTGCTAGAATGAGGGCCAGATGGAATCATAGTGTCATACAACATGGAAACAGACTCTTCAGTCCAGCTCATCTGCACCGACCAGATATAGTATACTATATCTGATATAATATAGTATAGTATATCTGATATAGTACCATTTGCCAACATTAGACCCATAACCACCTAAACCCTTCTTATTCATACACCCATCCATTGTCTCTTAATTGTTGTAATTGTACCAGCCTCCACCATTTTAGCTGCTAGCTCATTCCATAGACGCATGACCCTCTGTGTAAAAAAAAAAGGTATCTTTTTCATCTTTCCCCCTCACCTTAAATCATTACCCTCTGGTTTAGACTCCTCTTGCCTTGGAAAATAACCTTGGCTGTTTCCCGTGTCCATGCCCCTCATGGCCTGTACAAAGTCAGAGCATGTCAGGCCTGAGAACGAGAGATGTTTATATTGAACCATATAAGACCGTGACGAGAGTTTATTGGAGGGTAGCTAATGGATGAGAGAATAAAAGTAAGAATTCAGTTTTAGAAAATGACATATTCATTTTAACACAGGTACTATAAAGACATGAATTTATTGTACAAAATTATGTAGACACGTATAAACATACCTTCAAATTATAAATTACAAATCATTCCAAAATGGAGCAGTTAACAGGGATGGAGTCATGCAATCAGGGGAATGCTCAACCAGACCTGATATAGTCCAGGTTGGTGGTCGGGTCACATTATTGCATGTTTCAGATTAGAGAGGGAGAAATTGTAACCTGTCGTAGAAGCAAACGGTCATTGCTCCATCTTGACTTGTACTTTTCCACAGCAACATGTCAGAGCTGAAAACCAATCAGCCATCTTTCCCTCTTAAGGAGGGTTCCTGTTGAGGATTCATTGGAATCTCTCCACTGCCTGCAGAAAAGGGAATTCAGCCAAATGCAACTGTTCCAGGAGGAAACCCCATTGCTAGTAACTTCTGTGAGGCAAAATAACTTTAAAGGCAGAATAACAATTGAATCATTTTCAATTTTGTTTTTGTCATGAAATTAAATGTTACTTGGACAAAGCTCTTTCGAATTAATATACTGCAGAGTTTCATTTATTTCCGTTTGCCTTCAAACGTGTGTGTGTGTGTGTATGTGTTTGCATGTGTGTGTGTTTGCGTTTCTTTGTGCATGTTTCTGTGTCTCAGATTTATAGAATAATAAATGTTGATGTACATATTGTCAATGTCCAAACTGTATATCATTTATGCATCCATCGTATTTCGAGTAACTTTGCTTTGGTTTTAGATTAGTTATTTTTACAAATTTAAGAACCAGTCTGACTTGTTCCTAACATTGAACCTGACACAGTCTGAGACAGATATCATTTACCATACCACACACTTAGTTACACTGATAATTTGTTGTGAAGTCTGGAGGAATGGGACTAGAAAAAGAAACACTGACTCTCTACCCTCGGTAGGAACAGGGATAAGGGAGAAATTCTCAAAAGGCCATTTGAGTGGGAATTCTCTGCCCCACAGGTTTATGGTACCTGTGTGTTTGCATTTATTCAAAGGTGTGTTAGTTAAATATTTGACTCAAGGACAATGAACTGCAGATAGGACCGTGGAGCTGAGACCACAATCTGATGAGCCACAATCTTAGTGCCTGGTTGGACAGGGACCCACTCCTGTCCCTCAGTCCCTCAATCTGCTACTCAGGAGCAGTTGGAGACGACTTGCTCCTACTACCTGGTGCACAGAAACTGAGGTGACATTTCAGCACCTGAATACAAACAATTTGGTGTGGATTGGAAAACGTTCTTGGGAAGAAGAGTGTGTGTTACTGTGAAACATTTCACTCCTCTCTCTTTACTGAAGTTCCCCTGGCTTCATTTATTTGTCATGTTGTAGATCTAGATTCACAGTGAATAATGCCCCCATACTGTACTCAGATATTTCTCACAAAATCCTCTGGTATCTTTGATACAACATTCCTTCACAGAACATCCAGTAAAATAACAACAATGAACCTTTCAATAACAGAATGCAAGAACATTAGAAGTAGGAGTACGTCATTTAGCACCTACAGCTTGTCTTTCCCTTCAATAGGATCATGGCTGATCTGCTCTGGGCGCCAAATTCTGCGGTGCCTGCCGTGTCAAACATCCATCTATCCCTGTCTTCCAACTATCTCAGTGATCTATCTCCCCTTCCTCTGTGGAATAGAGACGTCTCGACAGTCACTTCCCTTTGTGAGAAGGAAACACACCGCACACTTATACTGTGATCTATTGACATCAACAAAATATATTTAAAAACGGGTAAGAGTGACTGGCCCTGACAACGAGGCAGTGTTTAACTGAGGATGGTATAAAGGCACCTGAAGAAATGGAACTTAATGAAAATCAAGGGTAACCTCCCCACCGGTTGGAGTGATTGGAGAAAATGTTTGTGGTTCTTCGACATGTACCACCTCAGTTCCAGGACATCTCTGCAGGAGACCCATACATAAACATCCTCAGTTGCCCCTCAGTGTTTTCCCCCCATCATAACCCCAGAAGTGGAGATGGTGACTGAAGATCACATATTGTTCTGAACAATGTGTCCCCCTCAGCTCCTGAAGCAGTCTGTGTCCATGAGCAGGAAGACCCGGACAGCATTCAAGCTAGTGCTGCTGGAGTGTCGGTAACATTCATGCAACAGCCCTGCTGGACACTGTGCATTATCACAGTAAAGGGAGGCACACATTCAACACCTCAAGCTCACTTCACAGGAATATGAGGAGGTCATTCAGCCCATCAATACTATTGGATAAGAATAGGAATAGCCCATTTATTCCCTCCTGACTATTATACAGGAAGATAAGGAGCCCAGTCCAACACATTGAGCTGTTAAACAGGAACCGGGGTTGCCCAATCAGGCTCTTGATCTTCTCCCATGACATCAGGAAGCAGCCATTCAGCCCGTCAAGCATCTTGTACAGAAATGGGAGGATATTATCGACGACCCAACATGACAAACCAATGAAACAGAGACTGCACGGATAGCCTGCTCCTTACCGTTCTTCCTGGCTCCATTGCTAATGGTACACAATGGATACATTAATGTGGTTTGTTGATGGTGAGGAGGGAGGACATCTCCGAGAAGGCAGACCGGTATTCCCTATGGTGGTCAGAGCTGTTGGGATTGGCTAACTTTTTCAGGAGTTAGGCATTGTAGCTGCTGACAGATTTGTGAACAATGTGACTGTCAGGATCACGCACCAACTGCACATTGAGGTGGGGAGAGTTCATTCAGAGCCTGAAGCTCTCTCTCTCTCAATCAACATGGGAGCCCCACAGAGGTACATAAACCACCAAGAAGCACGTACCATGGGCAAAATGTAATTTCTCATGCGAACAATATCTTTCTCTGGACATAATGTGTGTTCGTCCATGACCTTCAAGTTTCAATGCAGTCACTGTGCTACAAATAAAACATCCATTTCCTTCACACTCTCTTCATGTTGCCATCATCCCAGTGATTATTCTGATAAAACAGCTTAGCACTGCCTCTCTTGATTTATAAAGGAGAGAAAGTCTGTCCACAATAGCCCAAATACTGCCTCAACAACACTCCACAGCTCCTACACATGATTCAGTTTCTAATGAAGGCTGACATTCCATTTCCTGCCCTGATTAATAGATGCCCTGCATGAATTCTGTTCGTGACTTATGACCAAGGACATCCAAGTGGGTCTGGGTGCAATGATCTTGATCTTCTCCCATGACATCAGGAGGCAGCCATTGATGCGAAAAGCACTTCCCAACCACTCACCTTCTAATAAATCCCACATGAAAATGACTGTATGTGTTGTTCCCATTCAAATCACTTTTTTGTGTTACAAATAGCGGTGTTCCAAGCACTGATGCATGTGATATCCAATCAGTCGTGGCCTTCTGTCCAAAGGAGGACCCTAGTCTCTGTGTTCTCTCCATCATCCAATTCTCAATCCGTGCAGGAAATCTCCCAATTACCCAAGGACTGTAACGTTCTTCACTCACCTGTGTGCAACCGTGTCAACCTTCTTCTGAAAATTCAAATACGCCATTCCCACTAGTTCCCAACACGTGAATGCCACAACCAACATCCTCCATAAACTCCAGTACGTTTTTCAAAGATAGTTCTCCAGTCATGAGTCTAGGTTGACGCTGCTCCATCATATCATTGTTCTCCAATGATCAACTTATAATTAATTCCAAAAATTGCTCATAGTTTCCTCACTAATGACATTAACCTATCCCCCAGTTGGTCTTCTGTTTTCACCCTGTTGTAAATATTTGTGGTCATAATAGCTGCTTTCCAGTCTGCAGGATCCTTTAGACTGTAAAGAGCTTTGAGCTCCTTATATATTTAAGGAAAAGGCAGGAGAGAGCGAGGCCATTAATCCATCGTGTCTGCATCATCTCCGAAAAGAGTTATCCAGGAAACTCAATTCTCCAACCCTATCACTGTTGCCCTCTAAATTCATCACTCATCTGGTCCAGCAGCTTACCAAGCTTCAACGCAGTTAATTTTTCCAGCACTTCAACTTTACTACTTCTAAACTTCTAACTTCCTCACTTTCGCCAGTCATCCTTTTCCCTAATATTTCCAAAAAAGATTTTCCGTTGCTTCCTCTGTTTGGACAGAACCAATGTATTCACTTCACTGGACAGAGATGGCCTCTGTCACCTCGTGAATACGTGAGAGGATGGAACTCTGGCATAATGAATATGTCCCCCGCTCTTGCCTGGCAAGTTCCAGAATCAAAAATTGTTGATGGGTATTTTGAGTACAGTCCTCTCCCTGGTGGAAGACTGCACAGCTCTGTCACCTCCACATTGTTGAAATAAATTGGCTTCATTCTTTCCACCTGAGAAAGTATACCATTGGGAAATATTTGTGGAAATCTCTGAAAGAATAAAGCAGTGTCTTGCTCCTCCCTCTGCAGTCTCTGCAGACCCAGATACGCTGTAAACGTTTTCCCCATAGCTTGCACAGATAGGAACACCAGGCCCTCTGGTCTCCCTGGATGAATGTAGCAGCTGACAATACTAATCCAAGCAGACCATCCACAGAAACTACACTGACTTGCCAATGTCAGCTGCAAGTCAATACTTGTGTATATGGCACACCCACTCAGTGTTGAAAATGCCTACCTCTCCTCTGTTTCTCTTCCCGGCTGATAAACTGTTACATTTCTGTGCAGTCCCTGAAGTATGAATAGTTCTGCTCTCCTTGGAAATAGTTGACAATGTAACTGCACAATTTTCTGTACATCAGTCACGATAATAGCAACAACTCTACTGATGGTGGAGATGCTGGGGAGGTGATTGCCTAGCGGTATTTTCTCTAGACTATAGATTCTGAGATTTCCACAAATATTTCCCAATGGTATACCTTTCCCAGGCAATGATCCAAACCCAGACTTCAATGCCGACATAGTAGATGACGGAATTCGAATTCAATAAAATGTTTGGAAATAACAATCTAATGAAATATTGATGGTTGTCAAAACTAAGAACATCTGGCCCACTAGTGTCCTTCAGGGCAGGAAAGTTGCCATCTTCACTGGTCTGGCCTACATGTGAATCCAGACTGCCAGCAGTGGTAGACTCTCAAATGCCCTTTGAAATAGCGAAGTCAGATATTCAGTTATAACACTACAAGGTCTCAAAGAAGTGAAACCAGACAGACTGATTCACTGCCAGTTTACAGCACATCGAAGTGCAATGGTTCAGAGAGGCAGTTCCCCAGCACCTTCTCAAAAGCAACTCGGAGAGAGACATAAATGTTGGCCCAACCAACATCACCCATGGCCCATTAATGAAGAATAGAAGATGACCACATTCAGGATGGAGAGATAGAGGGGACAGAACTCAATTGAAACAGGGACTTGGATATATACCTACATGGGCATGATACTCAGGAATATGGGAAAAGGTGAAAAATAAATGAAAATGATCTCTCAATTTATTTCCATACCAGCTGATTATCCACAGTCCCTTTGTTTACTTTTTTCTATGTCTCAATTTCTCCAAATATTCAACTCAATCCACCAACACATATTACACTATTTCCCAGCTGCTTTCGCATCTGATGCATGGTGAGTGGACTCAAAATGCTAACTCTGTTTTTCTCTCGACAGAGGTTGCCAAGCCTGCTCCGTTTCCCCAACATTCTGTTTCTTTTTGTTTCAGAACCCCAATTTTTTTTGTTTGATTTAACCTTTATTTTTGTTATTTTATGGGAAATTGGCCCATCGAGTCCACATTGACACTCTGCAGAGCATTGCACCCAGACCCACCTCATACCCATTTCTCCATTTTCCATGGCTAAACTGCCCCCTACCCTGTCTCTGCGTCTCCCATAGCTAACACACCTAGCTGCACATGATAGGTGATTTAGCATGGTCAATCTACTGAACCTGTGTGCACTGTGGGAGGAAACTGAACCTGACAGAGGTGCATAAGAGCATGAGAGGTATGAGCAGCTGTTCCCCTTAGACAAAGGGTTAAAAACAAGGTTTAAAATGAAAGACAAGACATTAAGAGAGGGTTTGTGGAATCTGTTTTGAACTCAGATGATGGTTTGTGTCTAGAATGCCTTGCCTGAGAGGGTGGATAAGGAAAGTAAATTCACAAACTTTATAAAGCACTTGTATTAGCACTGGATGGTGCAGACTCGATGGGCCTTGTCTTTATTACATGATTCCATGTGGTGGCAGTCATGAAACCTCTGATACATTCTGAAGCTGCAGCCAATGGGACTTGTTGGTTTGTTCCATCGAACTGTGCTCAGTAAGTGGCGAGATTACAAACCAACATCACCCCATGGAATATCAGAACTTACTCAACCTAGGACAGCCCAGCCATCTCTGAAAACATCCAGGATAATTCATATGTTCAGTGCCAGAATCGTCCAATGACAGCACAAACATTATTCCGGCTGCTTGACACCTTTATTTTAAGGACACCAATAAAATAGAAACAGATTTCACTTCATTATTATATAGACTCCTGCTGTAAGGTTGCTATTTTTCAGAAGAATAATAAATTCCTTCTCGTATTCGCATTGACAAAGAGTCTGTTTTCCTGCGAGCTGTTCATCACAGCATGGTGGCTTGTTTAACCAGTAATACTTACTCCCAATTAACCCGGCACATGTGATGCACTGCTGGCACTCCCTCTCCACAGCCACTTGAATGAACCAACACCTACTGGACTGGAACTTCTCATGGACAATTAATACTGGTCTAGCTCCATTAAAATCACAAATGAATTGAAAAGACAATCAGATTTTCTATAATTACTGAAAAATGTAGAGATTTTTATTGAACTGATGAGCTTGTCGCTGTGTCTGAAGTTGTATGATCTATTTCCGTGAAACTATTTCGTGCATATATTGAAAGAACAAAAATCCCAAGTCACAGATATACGGTAACGCAACATTTAAATGCAAAATGCCAGGCAATAGTAGGCTGCAGATCTTCAGGTAACTGGGAATAATGTAGTTTGGTGTTTGCTGGCTGGCGTAGATGTATTGGGTGAAAGGCCTGTTTGTATGCTGTATGACTCTGAAGCAGAAGTGGATATTGGGGCACTGGAAAATGATGCTGGAGAGATAGTAGTGTGGAACAAATAATAGATGAGAAACTGAATAAATATTTCACCTCAGATTTTATGGCGAAAGATATGAATAATTTCACAAAAATTCAAGAGGGTGAGGAGGCAGAGCTGATTAGGAGAAGTTGCTCGAAAAACTAAATGGGTAAATAAGCTGGATGGAGCCATTAATGGGGATCTCCCAGAAATCAGTGGAATCAGGGAGGGTCCCAGAAGACGGGAAAATTACGAACGTGACACTTTTTTTAAAAAAATAGATACTTTTTATTGAAAGTACTTTGAAAGATTTATTACTTTTATTGAAAGATTTTTGAACTTGTTTACAAAATTGCAAAAATAGTACAAACTAGTTTATTCTGCTTTACAAAATACTAACAACCCTGGTATAGAATTTAAAAACCAACTACAATCTACTCTACGAACTACCAAAACATAAAATATGATATCCTGCATTACTAACAATAAACAAAAGGAGAAAAGAATACAAATAAGCAAATAAATAACTAGTTACATATTTAAAATAAATTTATATCAATCATAACAAAACCCATATTTATACGGGATTCCTCCTCCCGGGAGCCCCCGAGCCAACCAGAACCAATCCCATGGCTAAGCAAAGGCCCTGAACAATGTGGCCGAGAAATCTGTATCAATGTAGTTCAAAAAGGGCTGCCATGTTCTATAAAATAATTCCGTTCTTTGGTGCACCATATTCATAAGGGGGATATATTCCATGACTATCCTCTGCCAATTTGAAAGTCCTGGAGGACCTTTGGATACCCAATTCGATAAAATGTTTTTCCTTGGACAAAAGGAAATGACAGTGAATAATTTCCTCCTGTATACATCCAAAGAGGGGAAATTTGGGGAGCCCAAAAGTAGAGTCACTGGGTCCAACCTAATCTCCGTATCCAAAATCCAAGACATTTGCTACACTGTCCCAATACCTGTGGATCATACGGCATGTCCAGAGCCAATGCGTGAAAGAACCAACATCGATTTTGCATATAGGACACATTGGAGATGCTCCTGCCTTGAACTTTGCAAGTCACTCAGGTGTCATGTGAGCTCTATGAAGTATCTTCAATTGGATAGCCTGAGTTATGTTACTGATAGAGATCTTCCTGGCGTTTTCCCAGACATTCTCCCACATCTCTAAGGAGATTTTAATCCCCAATTCTTGACTGCAGGTTTTATATAAACGGTCCATGTCCTTCGATAACTTATTAAATAGTTAGTGGTAGAGAGTATTGATCGCGGCCAAAGCACTCTACTTTCCCTATCTGATTTATAAGGATGAATTATTTATGTGGTCTTCTTTTGTATAAAATCTCGTATTTGAAAATATCAAAAAAGATCTTTGATAGGTAGCCCAAACTTCTGATGCAGCAGTTCATGTCCTCCCAATCGAACAGATCTCTCAAATAGGAGATACCTCTGGATTCCCACGTTCTGAATACATCAGCAGTCACTCTGGCTTGAATTCCAATGTTCCCACTATAGGGGTATAAGGGGAGGTTTTTTGTAGGTTACCCTCATCCTGTCGCATTATCCTCCAGTCTTTGATTGTATTTAATATAATAGGATTTTTACAATGATTCGTAATAACTCTCAACTTGTCAATAAATAGTAGATTGACGAGAGGATATTTTGCTTGGGAGGCCTCGATATCTAACCAGATTGATTGTGGATCACAAGAAACCCAATCAGCTACGTAGGATAATAGAGAGTTCAATTGGTGCCTCCTGAAATCCGGAAAATCCAGCTCACCCCGTACTTGTGGAAGCTGCAGCTTTTCTAATTTAATAAGGGGCTGTCTCTGACTCCAAATAAAGGAGCCGAACCAACCATAAAGCTTACACAGCGCTTGTCTCAGCAGCATCAAGGGGAGCATTCTTATAGCGTATAAAAGGTGTGGTAGGATATTCATGTTAACCAAAGTTATTCTATCTAGCCAGGATATCGGGAGATCTTCCCAGCGTTGAAGGTCCTATCATAATTTCTCCAATAAATACGTATGATTGGCTTTATATAGCTGATTAAATGCCAGAGTATTTAAAATACTTAAGTAAAGATAACCTCCCAGTGACCACCGAAAGGGGAAATGGGATCCATCCAGAAAATTGGATATACTGGCAAGACCTCCCAGCAACGTGGCCTCCGATTTCATAAAATTGATTTTATAAACTGAGAACATACCAAATAAATTAACCACTTGAATTAAGCAGGGAAGAGATGTCAATGGATCATTTAAGAAAAGGAGGACGTCATCCACATAGAGTAATTTTGTGCTTACCCGATCCAACCTCCGGCGTCATTATATTAGGGTCAGCTCGTGTAGCTTCCCCAACAGCTCAATCACTAGCGTAAATAATAACGGTGAGAGAGGGAATCCTTGACGACAACCTCTGCCAACGCTAAAACTATCTGAACTTAAACCGTTGGTGATCACCGCTGCTTTGGGATCATTATATAAGACTGTAAGCCATTTAGTAAAGACCTCTCCAACACCAAACTGTTCCAGTGTATAAACGAGATATGGCCATTCTACCCGATTTAATGCATCCTCTGCCTCGAGGCAGACAACAAATCCCGGTATTGCTTCCTGCTGACAGGCTTGTATCAAATTTAAGATTCTTCTAATGTTATTCGTTCATCTACGACTCTTTATAAACCCCGCCTGGTCCTCTTTTATCATGAATGGTAAAACCCTCTCCAGGCTTAATGCCAACATTTTTGAGAGAATTTTAAATTTTGTGAAGAGCTGTCATCTGACGAATTTCCCTTCTTAAGAATGAGAGAAATATTTGCTTCTCTCAGAGAAGGCGGGAGGTAGCCCTGACTATGTGAATAATTAGGGAGAAAGTGAGGTCTGCAGATGCTGGAGATCAGAGATGGAAATGTGTTGCTGGAAAAGCGCAGCAGGTCAGGCAGCATCTAGGGAACAGGAGAATCGACGTTTCGGGCATTAGCCCTTCTTCAGGAATGAGGAAAGTTGGTCCAGCAGGCTAAGATTAAAGATAGGGAGGAGGGACTTGGGGGAGGGGCGTCGGAAATGTGATAGGTGGAAAGAGGTCAAGGTGAGGGTGATAGGTCAGACTGGGGTGGGGGCGGAGAGGTCGGGAAGAAGATTGCAGGTTAGGAAGGCGGTGCTGAATTCGATGGATTTGACTGAGACAGGGTG
>NW_025215364.1:16578-20434 GCF_004010195.1 Chiloscyllium plagiosum
AACTGCCTAGATCTCAAAGATATGCCCATAGAGCTCTTAGGTATTCTTTCCACCCCTGGATTGATGATGCTATTAAAATTTCCTCCTATAATTGTATAGTACACCCCGAGAGCAATCAACTTGAAGAATGCTTTCATCGCAATTTTAAAAGGGTATGCCGGGGGGTAATAGAGAGTCAAAATCCCACATTCCTCTGCATGTATTAGAGCTTTCATTAATATATACCGTCCAGGCTCATCTTTTATCTGGCTTAGCATTTGGAAGGGAAAATTCTTCCGAAAAGATTGGCTACTCTCCTACTTTTTGAGCTTAAAGATGAAAAGAACACCTGGCCAAACCTACTCTGTTGCAGCTTCGAATGCTCCTTATGAAGTAGATGTGTCTCCTGTAAAAGAGCTACATCCACACTTTCTTTTTTCAAGATTTGATAAGGTATTTTTCCTTTTGATTGGTGAGTGGATCCCCTTGACATTCCAGGTGCAAGTCCGAGACCTCTCAGGAGGAAGACCCCCACCCAAAATACATTGATAAAAAACCAAAAATGATTCACACATAAAAACACTCTTTAAAACAGCTACATCAAAAAACTAAGAACTACTCCTAAAAACAAATAACATAAAACATATTTAAAAGGAGACTTTTCCTCCTGTCCACAGGAAGCACTACTACCTTCCAATAATCCCGCCATAACATTTCCCAGCCGGAGCCATGCCCTCAGCCCAGGCATTACAATGTAGAGTAAATAAATTCCAATATTTTATCAGACAGAAGTTAAAAGTGGGCGACCCCCCACACCATCACCGAGATACACTTAGCAAAACAACACAAGATTAAATGATATAAAATTACAAAATTACAATCCCAGCAATCAATAGGCAACCAAAGTTAAAAAGAAATACTCAGAAATGTCCCCCTATAATCAAATAAACTGCGTGAGATATAGATAAGAGTCCATAGAAAGGATAAGGAACAAGCCCCCCCCCCGAACAAGGAAAGATGGAGAAGAGAAAGAGGAAGAAAGGAGGAAGAAACATCAAAAGGGGGGGCAACATAAAGTCATTATCCATTATGTTCAAGTCCCGCAGCTGAAAAGTGTGCTGCTGGAAAGCGCAGCAGGTCAGGCAGTATCCAAGGAGCAGGCGAATTGACGTTTCGGGCATAAGCCCTTCATTCCTGAAGAAGGACTTACGCCCGAAACGTCGATTCTCCTGCACCTTGGATGCTGCTTTACCTGCTGTGCTTTTCCAGCAATACATTTTTCAACTCTGATCTCCAGCATCTGCAGTCCTCACTTTCTCCTAGTTCAAGTCCCGCAGTTCTTTTGAGAGAATCGAGGAATTCTTTTACTTTTTCCGGTGATCCGAGGGTACAGATTGTCTTTTACTGCAGCGCATAGAATATTGAATATTTAAATCCCTCAGACGCTTCTTTGCCTCAGCAAATATCTTGCGGACCATAACCGGAGAACAACATCATCCTGGAGCCCTTGTATATCATGGCATGGGGATCCTTCCCCAAGACTCTGGAGGCCTCCAGCAGCATCTGTTTTTCCCTGTAATTTTGAAGTTGAACCAGGACCGGGCGGGAGCGCACAGCAACCCCGTGGGCCCACACAACCTGCACCCGGCCCAGCTCCGACTCCAGTTTTAGCAGCTGTGGGAGCCATTGCTCCAGGAAATCAACAAGCTGGCCTTCCTTTTCCCGTTCTGGAATACGCAGCAACCGAATATTTTTCCGATGACCTCGATTTTTGAGGTCGTCAATATGCTCCTCTAAGGTCGGGACTTGATGTTCTTGAGTCCAGACCTGACCCATGTGTGTCTCAGCAGTGGTCTCGGAGGCCGCGGCTTGTTGCTCCACTCCCCCTGCCTGAGTTTCTCGATCTCTCCATCACGTTTCTGCAGCATGACCAAGATCGACTCCCACCTGGACTGGGTCTCTTCAATGGACGCATCAATCTTGTCTCGAATTTTAACAAACTTCGAGATTAGACTTGCCTCTGCAGGTGAGTCCCCCGGGACGGCCGCAGATGTCTATGTTGCTGTGGGGTAGGGGGAAGAAGTCCCTGCCTGTTGTGAACTGCAAAAGCATTTGCCTTTGATCATTTTTAAAAAGCATCAAATTGCTAAAGTTGGATGCAGAATGGCCAACGCTGCTGGGCAAAAACTATTTTAAACAATTTAGCAGGTGAGGTGAGGGTGAATACCTCACTTTGCCTGAGTCTTAGGCAGAGCTCTGCAGTCTCAGACCTACTGGGTTGCCGCTATCTTGGATCTCCCTGACACCCTGTTTGTGAAGAGCGTAAGGCAAAAGACTGAAAGTTACAAACTGATTAGTCTAACCTCAGTCGTGGGTAAGTTCTGGAATCCATTGCGAAGGATGAGATTTCTGAATACTTGCCAGTGCATTGTAAAGAACAGCGAAGTCATTTTGGAATCATCAAGGGGAGGTCATGCTAATGAACTGTTAGAATTCTTTGAGGATGTAACAAGTAGGTTAGACCAAGGAAAGCTAATGGATACTATCTATCTGGAAATCAAGAAGGACGTTGACAAGGTGCCCCACAGGAGGCTGCTGAGCAAGATAAGGGGCCATGCTGTAAGAGACAAGGTACTAGCGTGTACAGAAGCTTGAGTGTCTGGCAGAAAGTAGAGAAGGGTCCTTCTCAGGAGAGCAGCCAATGACAACTGTACATTAAGGATCTAGATGAAGGAATTGAGGGCACCAGGCGAGGTTTTTAGATGATGCAAAGGTAGGTAGAGGGACAGGTATCATCGAGATGGCAAGGAGGCAGCAGAAGGATTTAGACAGGTTAAGAGAGTAAAATTTGGGAAGTGTGAAGTGATGCACCTTAGTAGGAAGAAGAGAGGCATGTACTATTTTATAATTGGAGAGAAAAATCAGAAGCTTGAAGTGCCAAGAGAGTTGTGAGTTCCAGTCCAGGATTGTCTCAAGATTAACTTGCAGGTTGTGTCCATAATTAGGAGGGTTTTGTATCTGCTGCACAGTGTGTTTGAAATATTATATTCACCAAAAGAACTGAGTCAACTCTTACAAACAATAATATTTGTTTATTGAATGCAATTAATATTCGAACAATAAAATGTATTATAACGCAATGAAAAATGCTACAAATTATCTTGTGCTTTAACTCAACTTTGGATGATCACAAAACACCCCACTAGAAGTTGACCTGGCACGACTTGGTAATGTCTTCTTGTTCTTCTGATGGTCTTGGAGGTGTATTCTCTTTCAATGATTATTCTCGAGTTACTGCGCTATGTGGGGTTTTGTGGTGATTCTTAACCTTTCCAAGTCTTCATGCCCTTTTGGGAAGGTAAGGAGGATCTGCCAATGGAATGATCAGGTTCATTTGCCCTCATCAATGAGACCCAACCAGGGGTTGTCACATTGATGGCCCAAGGGTAACATTCCATTGTCCCATTCAGGTCCAACTTCAGTTGTGTATTGTAGGGTCTGTAGCTGTCAGGTTTGTTTGCAAACCTTCTATGTTTAGATGCAGCCTGTCTTGATTCTGCAGCATGTGTATTAGCACAGAGACTTTAGTCAAGGTTGTGATCCATTTCCCAGCATGCTTTAATCATTGTTCATTTTTGTAACTCCATTGTAAATTCATTATTGCCCATCGTAAGATTATTCTTTCAGATGGCCCGTCCCGTCAGAAAGGCAAATATATTGATGGCATTTATTTTGAGAGGCCTTGAATATTAAAGCAGTGATGGATTTCAGAGGCTCTGTAAGACTCTGGTCAGACCACATTTGATGTATTGTGTGCCGTTTTGGGCCCCATATCTCAGGAAGGATGTACGGCCCCAAGGAGCTTCACAAGAATAGT
>NW_025215364.1:20934-22957 GCF_004010195.1 Chiloscyllium plagiosum
GAAGGTGATTGAGAGTCAATCGCATTGCTTTGGATCTGGAGTCACATGTCAGCCAGACCAGTTGATGATGGAAGATGCCTTCATTGAAGGATACGGGTGAACCAGATTAATTTTTCTGACAGTCGGCAATGATTTCATTCTCATCAGTAGATTCTTAATTCCATGGATATTTTTAAATTATTGAATTGAATTTCCACCATCTGCAGTGGCGGGATTCGAACCTGCGTCCACAGAACAGGAGCTGATTTTCTGGATTGATAATCTAGTGATAATACCATGAGGAGAAAGTGAGGTCTGCAGATGCTGGAGATCAGAGATGGAAATGTGTTGCTGGAAAAGCGCAGCAGGTCAGGCAGCATCTAGGGAACAGGAGAATCGACGTTTTGGGCATTAGCCCTTCTTCAGGAATACCATGAGGCCTACTTGGAACCAAATGCTGTACTCAACTGCGATTCATTGTGTTGTCCTGTTTTTTCTTTCATTATTTATGTTATTCTGGAATCTCATCCTTCATTAAATCCTGATTGAAGTACGTGGTGATGAACGTCCTCTCTACTGCTCGAATTTCATTCGGTCTGTTTTGTTTGAACAGACATTTCAAGGCAGCTGTACATCAGAGAAGAACAGGAAGAGATAATGGGTGATTGTGCACTGTACCAGTCACTGGACCAGCGTATCTGTTCAGGCACCTAATGTATTTATTGTGGGTCAGAGAACCACAGCATTACTATAGCATAAATGGAGGTCATTCAGCCCATCGTGGGGTCACAAGCTGTCCAACTGCACAATTGGAGATAGAGAGAGTGTGAGGAGATAGATGGTGTGTGAGAGAAATAAACAGAGAGAAAGAAAGTTAAGGGAGATAAACAGAGAGGATAGAAAGGGAAGCGGCTGACTGAGTGGGAGAGGAAGAGGTGTTAGATGAGGGTGAGTTAGATTGATCAGAAGACAGCATGAGGGTAGATAGATATGGACAGGCAGAAATTAGAAGTTTTATTTAGAAATTCAATTCGGACTGCAAACCCTTTGTCCGTCCTCCATACTCTGTGAGACCTACGATGATACTGGCTGTCATCCCAGATCATTTATTTCTTTAATATGACAGAGTTGTGTTACTGACAGCTAAACAGACCCATTAGGCCAATAGATTGGTTCCATGGAGAAGGCGGAGTTTTGAAATAGACTGTGCCAAATCAGCAGAAAATGATAACCCCACCCAAGACCCCCTCCCCATCCCCAGATACTGTGTGAGAGACTGGGCCAGAGAATCTCAGTGAGGGGGAACACTGACAGAAGGGGAATCAGCATCTCAGCTGGGGGTCAATTGATGATTGATAAAGTTTGCACACCACTTCCATGGTTTTGTAATCCACATTTTAATTTATATAGCTCAGTATCAGGAGTGCATTTTAACAACCTTATCTCTTTGTAGTATGCATATTTTGCTCTGTACAGAAAATCATTTTGTCTCTGTATCTTGTATGGCATAAACACATTTCATTAATATTGTCTCTGCTAGTACCTCCGTGTCGATGTATACTTGAAACTGTTCTTCATATGAGGTATAAAGAGTAACGTTCCGATACTAGTGATTGGGGAACATCACTATCCCTCCGCCCAGTCTGTTCCCCAGTCCTCTCCATCTTCCGTCTTTTCCCCAATGTCATAATCACAATGTAATTGAAGTCCAGTAAATGATAATTTAGCACTGTTCCTTAACATCGATGACATCAACAGCATTACCCACACCTGCTGTCTCTGATCCTTTAGGGTGTAGGTTTGCTCGCTGAGCTGTAGGTTTGATATCCAGACGTCGCATTACCTGGCAAGATAACATCATCAGTGGCGACCTCCAAGTGAAGCGAAGCTGTTGCCTCCTGCTTTCTATTTATATCTTTCTCCTGGATGGGGTTCCTAGGGTTTGTGGTGATGTCATTTCCTGTTCGTTTTCTGAGGGGTTGATAGATGGCATTAGATCTATGTGTTTGTTTATGGCGTTGTGGTTGGAGTGCCAGGCCTCTAG
>NW_025215364.1:23409-41402 GCF_004010195.1 Chiloscyllium plagiosum
TTCTTCCTGTTTGTCCTACGTAGTGTTTGTGGCAGTCCTTGCATGGTATTTTGTAGATAACGTTGGTTTTGTCCATGGCTTGTACAACCCATTCTCCGACCTTCTTCCTGTAACCCTTGATCCTTTGGATAATCAAAAAAGCTATCTGTCTCCATCTCAAATATACTCAATGAACTGGTCCCCACAGCCTTTTGTGGCAATCCATTTCAAAGATTCGCCATTCTCTGGTTAAAGACATTTCTCCTTATCACTGTTCTAAAAGGTGTTCTCTTTCATCTAAAGTCGGTGTCCTCGGGTTCTAGTCCAATGGAAACATCATATCAACATCTATTCTGCCCAGGTCATTCAGTATTCTCTGTGGCTCCATTACATTCCCTCTCATCCTTCTAAATTTTATCGAGTATAGAACCAGAATCCTCAAACATACCTCATATAATAAGTTTTTCATTCCTATGACCATTCTCGTGAAGACCTTGTGAACACGCTCCGGGGCCAGTACCCCCTTCCTGAGATATGGGGCTCAAAATTACGCACAATACTCCAAATGTAATCTAACAAGAACCGTATACAACCTGTTTTATATTCAATTCCTCTCGTAATAAATACCACCAATAATAAATGCAATTTCCTTCCTACCTACTGCCTCAACCTTCAAACTTACCTTGAGAGAACCCTGCACTAGAACTCCCAAGTCCTTTCTCCCCCCAAAAAATATAGATAATGCCTCCATTCTTCGGACCAAAGTGCATGACCTCACACGTTCTGATGTTGGAATGCATCTGCCAATCTCTTTACTTGTCCAACTCCCTCTTCAGCCTCTCCGTCTCCTCAATATGGCCTGGCCATCTGCCTATCTTTATATCGTCTGCAAACTTAGTCAGAGTGCCCTCAATTCCCTCATCTAGATTGATAACGTAACAAGTAAAAGGTTACGATTTCAACACTGAGCCTTGTGGAACACCACCTGTCACCGGCTGCCAACATGAGTAGGACCATTTTATCCCCACTCTCTGCTTTCTGCCAGACAGCCAAGCTTCTACCAATGCCTCTAATACCATGGGCCCTTATCATACTCAGTAATCTCCTGTGTGACACCTTGTCAAAGGCCTGTTTGAAGTCCAGGCGGATAACATCTATTCTTGGTCAAGCCTGCTCATTTCCTCTCCAAAGAATTCCAACAAATTTGTCAGGCATGTCTTTCCCTTGATGAATCCATACTGACGTTGCCCTATTTTACCAAACACTTCAAGTATTCAGAAATCTCACCCTTCACAATTGATTCCAGGATCTTACCCATGACCGAGGTTAAGCTAATCGTTGTGGACATTTTTTTGTGTTTTTCCTTACTCCCTTGTTAAAAAGGGGTGTCACGTTAATGGGTTTCCATTGCTCTGAGATCGTTCCTTACTCTAGTGATTGCTGAAAGATCACCACTACTGCCCCCACTCCCTCTCCACTATCTCCCGTATATCACTGGGATGTAACCCACCTGCTCCAAGTCATTTAATCACCTTCAGGCAATTCAGTTTTTTTCTACCATGTTCTCCATGGTGGTGACCTTCATACTCAGCTCTGGCCCCTCACTCTCTTGAACGTTTATGTATTTTTCGTGTTTTCCACCGTGAAACTGACACAAAGTAATTATTCAGTTCCACAGCCATTTTCTTGTTCACCACTACTATCTCCCCTGTGCCATTTTCCAGTGGTCCAATGTTCACTTGCCTCTCTTTTGTACTTTATATATCGAAAGAAACTCTTACAGTCTTCCTTTACATTACTGGCTAACTTATCCCCATATTTAATAATCTCCCTCCTTATTTTATTTTTTTTTTGCTCTCTGCTTTGCCTTTGTAAGCTTCCCAATCCTCTGGTATCCCACGGCCCCTGGCCACATTATTTGCTTTCACTTTTGCTTTTCTGCTATACCTAACTTCCCTAGTCAGCTATGGTTGCCTCAATATCCATGCCTCTTTTTCCTTGGGATAAATTTCTGTTGTGTATCTTGAATTACTTCAAAAATCTCCTGCCATTGCTGTTCCACTGTCTCTCCTGCTGGGCCCATCTCCCCGTCAATTCTACCCAGTTCCTCCCTCATGCCTCTGTAATTGCCTTTATTCAGCTGCAATACCATTACTTCTGATTCTAACTTCTCCATCTGAAATTGCAGAGTAAATTCAATCATATTATGATCACTGCCTCCTAAGATTTCCTTCACCTTAAGCTCCCTTATCTAGTCTGCTTCCACAACCTGTTCAAAAGAGCCATCTCAGTCATTTTACAAATTCCTTTTCTTGTGAACCACTACCAGCCTGAATTCACAGTCTAACTTCATAATTAAATCCCACATGGCAACTTAAACTTTGCCTTTCCAACAGAGCTTTCTATCTCCTGGTGTATCTTGCACCCAGCTCATGACTACTGTTTGGAGGCCTGTACAGAACTCCAAATGCATTTTATTCACCTTTTTGATACCTCAATTCTACCGACACAGATTATACACCATCTGGCCTTACTTCACTTCTTTTTATTGATTCAATTTCATTTCTTACTAATGGGAAAGTTCTATATCTCTGCCCACCTGCCTATCTTATGACAGGATGAATATCCTTGAATATTCAATTACCAATCCTGATCCTCCTGCAGCGATGGCACTATGATGCCCACTCGTTTGATTTCCAAACCTACAGCTCAGCGAGCAAACCTACACCCTAAACCTCAAACAGAGCTACAAACCTTCACAAACCTTGCGAAAACCTATGGGCGCAACACGCTACAACTGGCCCGAAGATGGGAAAGGAATGCCATCCGAGAGCGTTCCACCCGCGAACAATTGTACTTCCTGCATAAATGTTTAAGCAAACATGTACTGCCAAAATGTCTCCAATATAAACCGCCGTTAAAAACACCTCAAGCCAGAAATTTAACAGAACAAAACGGCCGCAGAACGCTCCGAGAACTAATCAATGACGCCCACCACAGACTCTGAAAATACAACCAGGAAATTGCGCGCCAAAAAACGTTATTCAAACATGCAACAAATCAAGAATGGACAGACGCGGTAGAACGAGCCATAAGCACCAAACAACGACAAACACAGATAAAGAAAAATCGGGACCTGAAGAAAAAACTTGACAAACTCTCAAAAAAAGACAAAACCGATAACACAAGGGCATGGATAAAAAACATATGAGACCAGACCCTATCAGACACAAAAGAAGCGGTACTAGTCAAAGGATTAAATTTCAATTACCGAGACGCTGACAAGAAGGATTTCCTAGCGGGATTAGAACCCACATTGAAGGACAACAAACTCATGGAAGAAACACAGAAAACGATCAGACAGACAGTTGCACCTACTCTGAGCCGAAAGAGGGAAGGAAACAAAATGATCACACAAGAAAAGAAAGCCCTAAAAACCTCAAAAAAGACAAAAACATCGTTATATTACCTGCAGACAAAGTTCGGCTCACAGTCATCCTGAACAGAAGGGACTACGTAGAGAAAGCCAATGCACTACTCACAGACACCAGCACCTACCAAAAGGTGGCGCTAGACCCGACCCCACAATTAGGAAACAAAATTATCTCCTAAGAAAATTACACAATTCTGGACAATTAAACAAGATGGAATTCCAGAAAATGAAACCCGACAGGACCAACACCCCACGATTCTACGGACTACCAAAAATCCATAAACCAGGAGCTCCCCTCAGACCCATAGTCTCACTACCCGGAACACCAACTTACAGACTGGCCAAAGAACTACACGCAAGACTGAAGTACCTAGTAGAAGAGTCACAGCACTCCATCCACTCCACCCAGGAATTCCTAAAAATCACCAAAAACAGCAAAATAGAGGAAGACGAAGCAATGATCTCATTCAACATAACAGCACTGTTCACCTCCATCAACATCGACCGAGCAAAGGAAACATTCGCCACACTTTTAGAAGAGACCATCACATACACACCAACCACCATCAATCACATTACCAACGAAAACATCATGAAGCTAGTGGACCTGTGCCTCACCACCCACTTCACTTTCAACAACATAGTCTACAAACGAAAGAAAGGACAAGGGAGAATTACAAACCTGCGTATACAGAAAACCAACAAACACTGACCAAATCCTCAACTACACCAGCAACCATCCCAACACATACAAACAAAGCTGTATCAGAACATTACTCCAACGAGCCACCACACGCTGCTGCACAGATGAACTTCAGAAAACAGAGGAGAACCACCTATACAACGTATTCAAGAAGAACAGATACTCAAAAAACACAGTGCGCAGATTCCTCAAGAACAAACCACGACAAGCAGACAAAACACAGCCAGAAATCCTAACCACCTTACCATATATCAAAGAAGTTTCAGAAATGACAGCCAGACTACTGAGACCCCTCGGAATTCTAGTAGCACACAAACCCACCAACACGTTCAAACAAAAACTAACAAATTTAAAAGACCCAGTACAACCCATGAACAAAACCAACGTCATCTATAAAATTCCATGCAAGGACTGCCGCAAACACTACGTAGGACAAACAGGAAGAAAGTTAGCCACCAGGATACACGAACACCAGCTAGCCACAAAAATGCACGACCCCCTCTCCCTCATAGCCCTACACACGGATGAAAAAAAAAACATTTCGACTAGGACAACACATCTATCCTGGGACAGGCTAAGCAAAGACATGCCAGAGAATTTCTTGGCACTCCAACCACAACGCCATAAACAAGCACATAGATCTAGATGCCATCTATCAACCCCTCAAGAAACGGACAGGAAACGACATCACCACAAACCCCAGGAACCCCATCCAGGAGAAAGATATAAATAGAAAGCAGGAGGCAACAGCTTCGCTTCACTTGGAGGTCGCCACTGATGATGTTACCTAGCCAGGCAACGAAACGTCTGGATATCAAACCTACAGCTCAGCGAGCAAACCTACACCCTAAAATGGATATCAAACCTACAGCTCAGCGAGCAAACCTACACCCTACACCTCAACCTGAACTACAAACCTTCACAAACCTTGCTCATTTATCTTATTCATTATACTGCATGTATTCAGATAGAACACTTCAGTCCTGTATTAACCGTCCCTCTTCTCAATGTCACTTGTTTGTCCTGTCGTTTTACCTACACGGAGTCTGACCATTGGACCATTCCCCTCCCACTCCAATTTATTCTGCAGCCCAGATGACATATCCCAAACCCGAGCACCAGGTAGGTAACACAACCTACCGGACTTTCAATCCTGGTCACAGGGAACATTATCTATGCCTCTAACTAAGCTATCCCCATTTATTCATCATTAGGGACGCACAGTGACATAGAAATGCTTTCTCGCAGTGCTAGGGACTCGGGCTCAATTCCAATATCTGGACCCTGTCTGTGTTGAGTTTGGATAATTTCCCCGTGTCTGAATTGGGAGCATTAACTCTTTTCTCACTCCACAGTATGTCTCTGTGTTTGCTACGGATTTCTGCCACCTACAGTATTTTTGATTTTGTTCGATGGAGAAATGCTGCAAATGTTTTTGTAAAAGCAGTTGTAGTGCTCGGCGTCCCCGGGTGTTTCGGAAGCTTTCTCAGCTACTCGTTTGAGTGGTGTCCCCGGATGCCAACTCCATCTCACTCAGTCCCTCAGTCCATCTGTCACTGCATGCAGCCTTCCCTTGTGCCACCCTGGGACTCCCCACACCCCATTGCCTGGCCCTGCTGGGGATGCTGGGTAAAGACCCAGCCATTGAAAGAAGCAGAACAACTAAAATCCAATTGAACAGCAAAGCAGAGTAGACAGGCTGAATGGCATCCACTTGCTCTGATATTTTCTAGTCTTCTGTCTATCCTCATCCATCTGCAAATAGATGGTCCATATGTATACCTTGCCAAACAAGTTTGGTGGAGGTGATAGATATCAGATCTCGTGGTCATTGGACTGATTCAGTGGATTCCACTTTCCTGGTTAATGAGGTCACACTTAAGCTTTTTGTATCAAGTCTATCCACTTTGAAGAAAAGGCCTTGCTGGAGATGTACGGAAAGGATATTTGAATTTTGGAGAGACTAGAATGTGTCACGTACGATTGAGATTAGGAGTAGGAAGTAGGCACTTCCTACTCCTAATCTCACTCGTGTCACTAGAATGTGTCACGTATGAGTGAGATTAGGAGTAGGCACGTGGCCATAGAGCTGGTCGGGGAGGCAGCACTTCTGATATGTGGGTCATTGGGATTCCCGAGTCGATAGGATATACACAAAAAGGATGGGGATGGACATGAACTGGCAGCAATCTTTGATAATTGGATCATTTGGGATTCCCGAGTCGATAGGATATACATAAAAAGGACGGGATGGACCTGAACTAGGAGGAATCTCCGATATGTGGATCATTGGGATTCCTGGGTCGGTAGGACCTACACATGAAGGACAGGACAGACCTGAACTGGCAGCAATCTCCTAGCTATAGTTTGCTATAGTTCCTTAGGAGGGTTTAAACTAGTGTGTGGCGGTGGTGGGTGGGTGCGGGGCGGGGGGAGGGTTGTGGACAACAACAGCAGTAGGTCCACAGGTACAGTGACTGTGGAGGAGTTGGAGACTAATACCAGTACAGCAAAGAACAACAGCAAACAGGCAGAGGGTACTGAAAACTATGGGCCTGGCAGTCTGAAGTGTGCTGATTTTAATCTGAGGTGTCTGTTTGCTTGAACAGATATTTCGAGGTCGCTATACGTCAGAAAACAGGAAGAGATAATGGTTAATTGTCCGATGTGTCCTTCAGTAGACCAGCTTGTCTCTCCAGGCACCTAATGTGTTTATTGTGGGTCAGAGAAATTCAGAATTAATACAGCACAGAAGAAGGCCATTCAGCCCACCATGCGTCCACGAACTCTCAAATTTGACAACTTGAAAATAAAGAGAATGATCAGAGATAGGCTGAGCGGGAGAGAGAGAAATAAACAAAGAGAAATAATTTAAGTGAGTTAAACAGAGTGGTGAGAAAATGGAGCGACAGAATGAGTGAGAGCAAGGGGTGTCAGACGAGTGTGAATTTCGATCAGGAGAACAGGAGCCAGCACGAGGAGAAATACACAGAAACTTTATTTAGAAACTCCCACAGACTGTAAACCCTTTGTCTGATGCCATAACCTGTGAGCACAAGGCTGATACTGGTTGTCATCCCAGATCATTTATCGCCAATAACATCACATACCTGAGTTGCTCACAGCTAAACAGAATCCAAAAGACCAATAGATTGGTTCCAGGGAGAAGGTGGATTAATTTAAATATTCTGGGCCAACTTCAACTTGTCGCCCCTCTAGACACTGTGTGAGAGACAGGGTGAGAGAATGTCAGTGAGGGAGATTACTGAAAGATGGGAAATCAGGATCTCAGTTGTGGGTAAAATAATGATTGATAAAGTTTGCACACCACTGCCATGGTTTTGTAATTCACATTTCAATTTATATAGCACCAGATAGTAAGTGTGTTTTCACAATCTTGTCTCTTTGTAGTTTTCATATTTTGGTGTGTACAGAAATGCTTTTTTTTGTCCCTGTATTTTGTGTTGAATAAACACATTTTCTTACTGAGGAAGAACGGACCTGTTCCGATGGGACAGTCTTCATCTGAACCGTGCTGGCACCAGCGTTCGAGTGAATCCTAACTATGGGTGCAGTTAATTTAATCTGATTAGGAGTGTGTGTGTGTGTGTGCAGGGTGGGGGTTCAGTTATAGGGTTTAATTAGAAAAGCCGAATTAAAAAAGGAGGTAAGAGCACAGAATTCAGGAGAGGTTATTAACTACATCACAGACACAAATTGGATAGAGCATCTGGAAATGTTTAACAATCAAACTTCAAGCACACTGGACATTTGAATGATAATGAGAAGACGGACGGTTAATAGAGGACTGACGCTATTACGATATTCCTTATGCATGCTGTATAAGGAATAAGGCAAATGAGCTGGTGGCGCTGATTGAAATTGGCAGGTGTGAGGTGATGGGCATCACGGAGATGTGATTGCAAGGGGATCAGGATGTTTAAGGACATTTGTCCTATCGAAAAGATAGGCAGGTGGGCAGAGGGAGTGGATTTGCATTATTGGTAAGAAATGAAATTAAATCAATAGTAAGAAAGGAAGTAAGGTCAGATGGTGTAGAATATTTGGGTAGAATTGAGGAACGACAAAGGTAAGAAAACCGCAGTTAGAGTCTTGTACAGGCCTCCAAAGAGTAGTCGGGAGCTGGGTCACAAGATACACCAGGAGATAGAAAAGATGTGTAGGAAAAGCAAAGAACAGTGGTCATGGGAGATTTCAATTGCAGGTGGAATGGGAAAATCAGGTTAGTAGTGGATCAGAAGAAAATAAATTATTGGAATTTCTACGAGATTTTTTTGGGGAGCAGCTTGTGGTAGAGCCCACTTGGGAACAGATGATACTGGATTTAAGAAGGCAGGTCAGATAAGGGAGCTTTAGGTGAAGGAAAACTTCATAAGCAGTGCTCAGAACATGGTTGAATGTATTCTGCAATTTGAGAGAGAGAAGATAGAATCAGAGGTAACAGTATTTCAGCTGAATAAAGGCAACTACAGAGTCATAAGGGAGAAGCTCCGTAGGATTGACCGGGAGAGGAGTCTAGCAGGAAAGACAGGGGAACGGCAATGGCAGCAGATTCCCAGATTAATTTAGGAGACTCTGCGGAAATTCATGCTGAGGAATGCAGACATGGTACAAGGAGGATGAGGCAACAGGTCTGAAGAGGGAAGTCAGGGATTGCATACAAGCAAAAGAACAAGCATATAATGTGGTGAAGGGCAGTGGGAAACTAGACAATTGGGAAACTTACAAAGACTAACAGAGGGCAAGAAAAAGGAGGGAGATGATTAAATATGGGGGTCAGCTATCCAGTAATATAAAAGAGACAGTAATAGATTCTTTAGATATATAAAGTTCAAAAGAGAGGTAAAAGTGAATATGGACAACTGGAAAATGATGCTGGCAAGACAGTAGTGGGAAACAAAGAAATGAATGAAGAACTTTGCATCAGTCTTCATGGTGGAAGACATGAGTAATTTCCCAAAACTTAAAGAGAGTGAGAAGGCAGAGCTGAGTATGGTGGCCATCATCAAGAAGAACATATCAGAAAACTGAATGGCCTGCATGTGGATAAATCACCTGGACCATATGGACTACACCCAAGCCATGGAAGAGGCACAGCTGAAGAGGTAGCGCACGTTTAAGTGGTAATCTTTCAGGAATGACTAAAATCAGGAAAATCTTTGAGGAGAAAGTGAGGTCTGCAGATACTGGAGATCAGAGCTGGAAATGTGTTGCTGGAAAAGCGCAGCAGGTCAGGCAGCATCCAGGGAACAGGAGAATCGACGTTTCGGGCATAAGCCCTTCTTCATTCCAGCTAAAATCAGGAAAAGGCCAAGATGCTTTTCCAAGAAAATTTCCAATATGACACCCTGTTTAATAAGGGAATTAGGCAGAAGATGGAAAATTACAGACTGATCAGCCTAATCTTAGTTGTGGGTAACATCCTGGAATCCATCGTGAAGGATGGGATTTCTGAAAACTTGGAGGTGTATGGTAAAATAGGACAGAGTCAGTATGGTTTCATCAAGGGGAGGTCATGCCTGACCAACCTGCTAGAATAAATTGAGGGAGTAACGAGCAGATTAGACCAAGGAGAACCAATAGATGTTATCTACCTGCTCTTCAAAAATTCTTTGACAAGATGCCACACAGGAGGCTATTGAGAGAGGTAAGGCCCATGGTGTTAGAGGCAAGGTGCTAGCATGGATAGAAGCATTGGCAGTCTGACAGACAACAGAGAGTTGGGACACCAGGGACAAGTGGTGTTCCATAAGACTCAGTGTTGGGACCACAACTTTTCACTTTGTACATTAAGATCTACATGCAGGAACTGAGGTCATTCTGGCTAACTTTTAAAACAGTGCAAAGATATATATAGAGAGAGGTAGCTTTGAAGAGGTGGTTTGGTTGCAGGAGTGTGCTCTAGCACATCTCAACTTCCCGCACCTCTGCCCTTGAACGCCACCCTTCCAATTACAACAAGGTTAGAAGCCGTGTGGTGCTCGCCTTCCATCCCACCAATCTGAGGATACAATGCATCATCCTCTGCCATTTCCACCACCAACAGTCAGACCCCACTACCAGAGATATACTTACCTCCCCACCCCTATCAGCATTCTGCAGAGACCATTTCCTTCACAAATCCCTCGTTCGGTCCACGCCACACAGACCCCATCCCCCCACCCCACCAAGCCACCTTCCACTCCTGACACCTTCATTGCCACTGCAAGAGGTGTGAAGACTATGTCAACACCTCCCATCTAACATCCATTCAAGGCCCCAAAGGATCCTTCCACATCAGGCAGAGAACATCCTGTGCATCCAAACACCACATCTACTCTGCCCATTGCTCCTGGTCTCCTCTACACTGGGGAGACAGAACATCAACTTATAGAACGGTTCAGGGAACACTTTCAGACATACAAACCTAACAACCACACTTCCCTGTGCTTGAATACTTCAACTCCACCTCCCCCTACACCAAGGACATGCAAGTTCTTGACTTCCTCCACTGCCAAATTCTAGCAAGCAGTCGTCTGGAGGAAGAACGCCATCATCTTCCGCCTTGGGACTCTCCAAACACACAGTATCCAGGGAAATTTCACCAGTTAGCTCATTTCCCCTCCCTCCACCTTATCCTAGATCTAACCCTCCAACTCAGCACCACCCTCTTGAACTGTCCTATCTGTCCATCTAGCTTCCAATCTATCCACTCCACCTTCCACTCTGATCTATCACTATCACCACCCACCTGCGTCTAGCTATCGCCTTCCAAGCTACCTTTCTCCCAGCCCCAGCCCCTCCTATTTATCTCTCAGCCCCACTCCGCCCACACACCCCCATTCCTGATGAAGTCTTTATGCCTGAAAGGTCGAATTTCCTGCTCCTTGGATGCGGCCTGACTGGCTGTGCCTTTCGAGTACCACACTTTTGACTCTGATCTCCAGCATCTGTGGTCCACACTTTCTCCAGAAGAATTTGTACAGGTTAGGGGAATCAGCAAAGAAGTGACAGATGGAGTATAATGTGGAAAAGTGTTACGTAATGCACTTTGCCAGGAAGATTACAGGCATGGACTGTTTTCTAAATAGCGAGCAAGTTCAGAAGTCTGAAGTGCAAAAAGACGAGGGAGTTCTAGTCCAGGAGTCTCGAAAGGTAAACTTGCGGTTCATCAGTATTTAGGAAGGCAAATACAATTGTGACATTTATTTTCAAATATCATATAAAAGCAGGGATGTACTTCTGAAGCTCTGTAAGGCTTTGGTCAGGCCACATTTGGATTATTGTGCACAGTTTGAGGCCCCATATCTCAGGAAGGATGTACTAGCGCTGGAGCGTTTATCAAGGAGATTCACAAGAATGGTCCCAGGAATGAAAAGCTTAACATATGAAGAACATCTGAGGGCTCTGGGTCTATATTTGGTACAGTTCAGAAGGATATTAGGAGGTCTAATTGAAACTTATAGAATACTGAATGACCTGGACAGAGTGTATTTTGGGAAGATATTTCCAATGTTAGGAGAGACTAGGACCCTTCGATACAGAGTAAAGAGGAGACCTTTAGAACAGGACGAACTTCTTCAGCCAGAGAGTGGTGAATCTACGGAATTCACCACTATAGAACGTTGTCGAGGCAAGGTCATTAAGTATATTTAAGAGTGAGACAGGTAGGTGCTTGATTGTAATGACGATCAAGGGTTACAGGTAGAAAGAGTTACAGGTAGAGTTGAGAAGTTTAACAGCAGTCATTGAATGGTGTAGCAGGGTCAATGTGCTGAATGGCCAAACTTCTGCTCCAATGTCCTCTGGTTGTATGGTTAACATTGGCTGTCCTCATTCCTCTTTGGAGATGTATCCTGGAATTTGATCTTAACATGATTTATAAAGAGTAACATTCCAATACTGATGACTGGGAAATATCATGTTCTCTCCCTCCAGTCTCAGCAGCTATGTCCCCAATATCATAATCACAGTGTAATTTAAATCCAGTGAATGGTACTTAATCACAGTTGATTAACATCGATAAGATTAATATCATGAGCATTACCTGCTCTCTCTGATGCTCGAATAACCATCTGAATTGTGTGTCACATCATATTCTCTGTTAACATGTCCATGCCATTTGTCTGCAATGACTTATGTTGTCATAGGCACATTTTCCTGTGAAAATTATGGACTAGAAAAATTCTCTCCATATTTTACTGACATTATAATCACTGATCAGTGGTTACAGACGTTATGTTTCCATTTATAAACGGAGAAACGTGTTTAATTTCTGACAATCCTTTGACATTACTCCCATATCCAAGGCAGACTGAATGATTACACACAATCGATCTACCATCTCCAATATTCCTTCCCTCAGTCATCCCCACATACCCCATGCCAAATGTGTAAAGTTTAAACGGTCTTTAGAATTTTAATAAAGTCAGTATTGAACTGACAGGGGTTAACTGGAGCTATTTGTTCAGTGACTGTGATTAATGGCAATCTCCATGGATCCTAAATATCCCAGTGGAGAGTTTCCATTGTTGAATTATAAATGGGCTCTGTCAATATGTTATCCCATATTATGAGTAGGAACATCACTGACAGCACAAACAGGGATCAGCAGCTCAAGAGAAAGGGGGAGGAGTGATCAGAATCTGAGAATATTTGTATGTTCCAACAATGGACAGGAGTTTATGGACAGGTCTTTACTGGCTTTCTCGGCCTTGGATATCCTTAGCATCACGGATCCAGGATATCCTTTGGATTATTCAAGGTGGTTACTATCCCATCCTCGCTATAGTTGGTGTTCCTGGTAAGTCATCGTATTTATCTACTAAACCTGGTTGAACTGCATATATTTTGGAAAGTGCAAGTCAATGTCTTCAGTTCCAAACAAAAATTCCTTTCATTATAAATTATAACTATCAAACTACTATTTATAAATTACTCACTGATATGCGAGAACGAACCAGACTGTTCTCAAACTCCATAATCCAGTTTGTCCTTCACAGATTTACATCTCTATGTCCTCCACACTCCCCAATCCTGTCCAATACCACCATGATGATATTCCAGTCTCGCCCGCAGTCTCAGTGCAACCTCTGAATAATCCATGATATGTGCCTCTGTTCAATCCGGATGCAACAGTTTCATGTTCCTTCTAACCACATGTCCATGACTAAATAATTGCTCTTGAGGATGTTTAACTCGTTCTCGGCACATACAGGAAGACAGTTTATGATGGTTAAGCCATTGACTCATAATCTAGAGCCACAGAATAATAGTGATGATATCTCATGAAAGAAATTGGTGGAATTTAAAAGCATCCGTTATCATTTGTTATAAAAGCCCATCTGCTTGCCTCAAGTCCTTTAGGGAAGTCAATGTGTCATACTTCCCTAGTCAGGCCTCCGTGTAACTTCTGTGATGAACATGTGGGTGTACTGTACGCTTAAGAGAATTAAAAGCCAGTAATAACTACCTGAGAGTACCAAGTGTTCTGAAAGATAGATATAATGTAACATTTGGTCGAACAACTCATTGTCTCAAGACAAAAACAAATTCGGTCAAACAGTTTAAATTATACCCTAAAATACCCACCTCCAATCAAGTTTGAACTTAGTATACTGACAATCTTAAAAGCCAATGACACAATCCAATGGTTTGGGAGTGCAAGACTGTGGACATTGAACAGTTGAGATGAGAACTGCCAAGCTACAAGCATGCAAAGACTGCCGGAAAAATAGCTCTCTTAAAGGTACCTTTATTGATTAGTAACTGGTGAAGCAGAATCCCCAAGAAGAAAAGAAGACAGGAATATGGAGAAGAACAGAAAGCTTCCTGGTTTTGAGATAAGAAGTTTTGTTTTGTAAAACTTCATTAGGAGTCTTATCGAACTAGTATTGTGGTGGTGGGGGAGGGGGGGGTGGTGGTGTAGGTAAAAGATAGGTTAGAAAAAGAAGTTGTAAATAGTCGTTCGTTTATTGTTCTCTGTTATACTTTAAGAAATAAAGTTGATAATATTTTACTTTAAATAGTTTTGGTCTCTGGAATTATCACATATAACTGCATGGGATAAATCTTTTCTCTGTTGCTGGCTTTAATTAGGCAGGAGAGGTTATTCTGTGTTGTAACACTACAAACCCACAGCAATGTGTTTTACTCTATACTGTCTTGTGGAACAGCTGAACCAACTACTCAGTTCAAGGTCAGCATAACATGCTGCCCTGACCAGAGCTGCATACATGCTGTGAGAGAAGAACAAAAGTAAAGATAGCTCCCCTTCCTTTGCCTGTTTCCCGTATTTCTACAGCTCATTTCAATTCAGGTAGGTGATCATCCCCTTATTTTAGGTGTATTCAATCTCATTGAAATTCTCCCCGAGAGTGATGCGCATCTGCATAGGCATCTCTGGTGCTGGCTTTATTGATGCTGACGTACAGATGTAAGGAACTTATAAATTCCATGTAGGTCGTATTGCATAGAGAATGAATGGATTTTTGTGGCACAGGAAAGAAATGGTGACGTCTAATTGAGAGAAAATGATTATTGCGATCATCCCTGAGAGTGTTGTGGGGGCAATATTTGGGGTACTGTGGATAGCCTTTCTCTTACGTTTCACCAGACTAATCCCTGGGATGATGGCACCATGAGCCGTGAGTGAAGCTCAATGAGAGAATAAGAGGTGATTGCATTAAGCCTTAAGCGGGTTGGACAATAACTCATGATGTTCTAAACAGACACTGATACGGTGATAAATTCCATGGCTTTTTTCACTCGGGTTACACGATTCTCGATAGTTTAAGTGCCTCTGAGAACGTTCCAACCAAACCACTCCCTATTTCGATGGAGACAGAGACAGAGAGAGAGAGAGAAAGAGAGAGAGAGAGAGAGAGAGAGAGAGAGAGAGAGAGAGAGAGAGAGGATCAAGTATTTGAATAAACTCTCCCAACATTAATACAGTTCAATTGGTCCGTGATGCTGCAATGAAGGTCATGCTTTCCATGATCCCAACAGCAGCCGCAATACCTTCATTCTAAAAGAATTACCTCTTCCCAGCAGCTTCTGACCTCCATGGAGAACATGGGTCTGCCTTCTCGGAGATGGAAGATGCCTCCTTGAGACTTGGTACAAAACATTTGGCTTCTCTCCTCACTGCCAGCAAACCATATTAAAGTAGCAAACGTTCTGCAAACAATAGAGCCATGATTAACACCATGGAACCCTCAATCAGTGCAGTCTCAGCTTCATTGGTTTGTCATGTTGGAGTATCAATGACGCCCTCCTGTTCCTGTATAACTATCTTGTGGGGCTGAATAGCCTCCTCCTGATATCATGGAACAGGTTTAAGGGTCTGATTGTGCTCTGCCTGTTCCTGTTTAATAGCTCGATGTACAGACCAGACCCCTTCTCTTCCTGTGGAACAGGCAGGAGGATTGAATGGGCTGCCCCCCTTCTTGTTCAGTAGTTTCCACGGGCTCAATGGCTTCCACATATCAATGTGTAACCAGCTTGAGATGCTGAATGAGCTCCTCTTTTAACTGTGGAAATATGCAGTGTCTGGCACACTGTTACATGAATGTTACCGACACTTTAACAGCACAAACCGGAATGCTGTCCCGGTCATGCTGCACATGGACACGGAATGGTTCAGGAGCTGATGGGGGACAAAATGTTCTGAACATTGTGTGATCTTCAGTCATCATCCCCACTTCAGTTCTTATGATGGGGAAAGACATTGATGGAGCAGCTGAAGATGTTTGTTCTAAGGAGACGAACCTGAGGAGATTACCCTGGACTGAGAGGATTGTTGGCCACCGACCACAAACATCTTTCTTTGTGTTCTGAATGACCCAGACAATTGAGAGGTTACACCTGATTCCCATTCAGCCCAAATAAGTAGGTGGTCCCGATGCCATCCTTAGTCAAATACTGCCTTGATATCAAAACAATTCACACTTTCCTGAGCCCCTGCGTTCACCTCTTGTTCATATCAATAGGTGACGGTGTATGTATAGGGAGTGTTTTCCTCTCACAGAAGGAATTATCTGGGCGAGGGAGTTATGGGAGCTACATCACTGAAAGTATTTAAGGATGTGGTAGATGGATTTTGAATTGTCAGAGAGCTAATGGGTGTGAAGATTTGGGCATTAAAAAGGAGTTAATGTCAACAGTAGATCGGCCATGATGGTATACAATAGCTTGATCGTCAGAATTATCTGATCCTGTTCCTTATGTCCTCATATTCTGTAATTAAAAAGTTAATGATTGCAATTTTCCTGAATGCTCTGTTATTGAACGTGGCAATCAGAGAGAGCAAAGTGTTTTGTAAGTCATCTGTGGGTGAGGTATGCGGGCTGCATTCACAGTTAATCTGGGTCAACACCATGACCAACAAATGAAGCACAAGTTGCAGAGAGGGCACACTCTGCAGAGACCAGAGTTGTCATTTGATCCCAGCCTGGATTTCCAAATAACATTTTCTAACCCACATCAAACCATGTTTGACAGTCTGGAAAGACTGAATGATATCCTGTGTTTCTGTGGACCAGGTATTTGGAGTAAGTGGCCTCCATCTGCTCCTTGCAGGAGCTGTGCGGGGTTGAATGTAGCATCAGAACATGGGACTGAGCAGCAGGAGTGGGCCATTAAACACTTTGTCACCGCTCTGCCAGGCACAGACATCATGGGTGATGTGATTGTGGTCTCAGCAGCACTTTTCTGTCTGCATACCATTTTCCTAAATTCACTTGTTTGCCAAATGTCACCAAAAACAACTTTGAATAAATGCAAATATCCATGCACCACAAACCTCTGGGGAAGGGATTTTCCACTTCAACAGTCCTTTGAGAATTTTTTATTTGTGTTGGAGGGTCACTGTTTCGTTTTCCAGTCCCACTCCTCCACTGGTTACACCAAACTTAAATGCAACCAGTTTAGTGAGGTAGCCAATGATATAGGTCTCAGAGTAGGTCATTTTCTAGAAAAAATATGAGACTCATAAAGCTGAACTCATTATAAATGGTAAAATGATAGAGTGCCCCAAACGTTATTCTGCCTTTGAAATTATTCTGCTCAAACAAGCTACTGGAAATTGGATTTCTTTCTGGAACAGTTGAATTTGGCTGAATTCCCTTTGTTTCAGGCAGTGGAGAGATTCCGAACAATCCTCACCAGAAATCCTTCACAAATGGTAAAGATAACTCAGGGATTTTATGGACTCACACTTTGCTATCGGGCGGAACAAAGTAACTGAGAGGGATCAATCGGCTGCTGCTTCTCAGACAGGGAACATTTTTCTCCCTCTCTGTGTTGGAGCACAGACTCATGTCAACTGAACTCCAAACTGGACCATGTGTGCCCTCCTGGAACATTCTCTGGAAAACCTGATTATGGATTATATGCAGGTGTGTCATTGCTCTTGTTGTACATAACTCCATTCAATCGCAAAAAAATGTCCCCACTTTATAATTTGATGTGTCTGTGCAATTTGTAAATATTGGTAGTGTCTTCATAGTATGTGTGTTAATATCAATACATCTTTTTCATAAAATTTATTCTCGAGCTTTCATCTCCCTGACAAGAGATAATAGGCATCAAGCTGATACACTTTACACAAATTCATGGATGGTTCAATAGTAACTGGACCATGTGTGCTCTCCTGGAACATTCTCTGGAAAACCTAATTATGGATTATATGCAGGTGTGTCATTGCTCTTGTTGTACATAACTCCATTCAATCGCAAAAAAATGTCCCCACTTTATAATTTGATGACATGCTTACATGTGTCTGTGCAATTTGTAAATATTGGTAGTGTCTTCATAGTATGTGTGTTAATATCAATACATCTTTTTCATAAAATTTATTCTCTAGCTTTCATCTCCCTG
>NW_025215364.1:41902-45690 GCF_004010195.1 Chiloscyllium plagiosum
ACTAGCTTGACCTCGTGCAGACAATCCCTCTGTCACATTCAATAAAAATGTCACTGAGATAGATTATTGTTGCATTAAGTCCAACGAGTCATGGACTCTGTTATGCCCAATCACAGTTACAAACCTGCAGAACAAATGCTCATCAAAAACTCCATCATCTGAACTCACACCAATATCTTCATTTTCAGCATTCTGAAAACTGTGATCTTCCATGAAATTGTCTCTCAATCTTCCTTTCTCGTTTTCCCAAAATCCTTTTGTTTGTTGAAATTTAAATTGATTCTCTCACCATTTCTCTCTGGCAGTGGTTTTCACACCCACCGCAACCCTTATCATGACACAATGAAGATATGGAGTTGGAAATGGATGGGAGCTGCACATCCTGTCACTTCCAGCATGGGAAGCAATTTTCCCCACGCTGGGCAGTGATCGAACACAATGTTACTGAGCAATGTACTGGGGTGGTGTCCACAGCTCTATATGCTTGGAGGGTAACTGCTCAGGTTTACAGATCAATTCACTGCTCTTCACTACACAGCTCCCCATACTGAACAGGTTCTTTGTTAACGTTTATAGAGCAATATATTGGTGTGGGCTGAATATCACCCCATGCTGGAGAGAAAGTTTCGTCCAGGTTTCTGAATCAAGGCACCGGTGTGATCTGCACTGCTCCCTATGTTGGACAGATAGTTAGTGGGCCGGTGAGACCTGTAGAGTGCTCCATCCTGGACAGATTGATGGATTGTACTGAGCCTGGTTTGTACAGTATTCCATCCTGGACATATTGCTGTGTTGTACTGAGCGTGGTCTGCACAGTGCTCCATCCTGGACAGATTGCTGGGTTGTCATGATCCTGGTCTGCACAGTGCCCCATGCTGAGCAGATATCTCATCTGGGCTTACACGAGTCTGGGCTGGATCTGTGAGGTGGATTGTGTATGCAACATAATTCCTGATAGAGCTATCACTCCTCCACCTCAGTGCATTCTGCTGTCAAATCCCCTATTTCTGTAACATGTTGTCCATTAAGTAATTCTACAATTAAAACGTGAAAATCTTTCCTTTTTGCTATGGACCCGAGTAGACCGCTCCTCACAATACATGACGAAGGTAGTCTCGACCCGAACGTTTTCTTATTTTAAAGATTTCAGATACAATTCGTTTGGTCAAAATACTTTAAGCAAAACACAATCTATTCAAACACGGTAGACAGAATACAACAACAACAAGAAGAACTAGGAATAACTTAATTCGACTGGAAAACCTAAAAAAATTATAGGTTATTCAACTACGAAACAGTAACTGCTCCAATATAGTAACATCCCATAAACACACACTTGTCAAAAAACAAATTCAAGAAACAGATCGTCTCACATGCAGTTCTCCAATCCAGGAGGAATGAACATCAAAAGCAAATTCTGAGTGAAATCACAGAGAGAGTGTGTAGCAACCAGGAGAGAATTCCACCCTTCCAACCCTGCTGAGACCCCAGCAATAACTGGCGACAGGTAAAACTAAGAATCATGGTTCCGTGAGAGCTTGACCATCATTCCACAGGACCAGGCCGCATCTGCAAGGACCACAAGGAATGGACTGTATCTACACTGTCTATGCCACTGTAGGAGCCTCTCAAAAATGCCTAAACTCACCTAAACCATTAAATGATGGCAAGATAAATGACAACGTTAAATATAAATAAATAAAACAAAATGATGCAGCAGGCCTGGTGATCAGACACAGACGGCTTTGGGACCCCAGCAATTCCCATCCCTCCAAAACATAATAGGATCATCGAGCGAGTGAATAGAAAGCATCATCACTCTGCCTCACCTCTAACTTTACAATTGGAGATGTGCTATTAGCCCAATAGTCAGCGAGGTCAACATCCCAACCAGACTAAGTATTGTTGTGACATATGAGGGTTGTAGTGAAAAGGATTTACTGGAGCAGTTTGTGACTGTGATTGATGTCAGTCTCCATGGATCCTAACTGCGTTATTAGAGGGGTTCCCTCTTCTATTAGTAAGGGGCTTCTTTCAACCTGTTATGCCATAGTATCAGCGGCAGCGTCATTCTCAAGATGATTGGGCTCAGTAGCTACAGGGAGAGCGAAAGGAAGAGAATCTTAGAACAACAGATTGGAATGTTCCAACAATGGCTCAGAATCTGAGAACATTAGACTGAAATGTTGCAACAATAGACAGGAGTTTATCTGATGGTCTTTACTATCTTTCTCGGGATTGGGCATGGTTAGAGTTGCAGATACGAGCCATATTGATGATTATTCAAGCAGGTTAATATCCCATCCTCGCTATTGTTGGTGTTCCTGGTAAGCCTATCTCTGTCAATTCGATAAACGATGGTGAAGGTGATTGCTATTTCTGTTATTTATATTTAACAAATACATAATCTGCTATTTTCAGTTTCAGTATGTCACTGGCCGTGTAATTCAAAGACACAAGTTATGACTTTAAATGCATTGTTTCAAATCCTTCCACAGCTGATGACAAAAGTTAAATTCGAATGGCAACAATTGGAATGAAATCTCGTTTTACAAACTACAACCATAAACCATTAGGATTTTTTTTATTATTTCACTGATAGCCTTTGGTAAAGAAACTAAGTGGGACAAAAAAGATTGGCTCCATATTGTCTTGACAAATGGTCTCGCAGTCAACGGCAATTACTGACGGATCACAAATGATGCCCTTACCAGTGATGCTGACATCCTGTGAAACAACAGCATTAAAGGTGAAATAAACCAAGGAACTGTGCATGATGGAGATCCGAAATAATATTCTCCAGCGACTGAAAATGTTGGAGAATCTCAACAAGTATGGCAGCCGCTGTCAAGATAAAAACAGGTAAAGTTTCGAATCTAGCGACCCTATATCACAACTGAAAGCATCTGGGAAATAATATAATTTATATCAGGGATCGTCGGATGAGTTAGGGGGACGTTAGTTGAGTGGATGGAGAAATGTCCGGCAAGAAAGAGAGAGAGAGAGCGAAATGAAAAGCAACATAGAGACTGCTGATAATGAACCAGAAGGCAAATAAAATGGGAGTTTCTTCTAAAATTTCCCCTTTTCTCATATTCCTGAATACCAAATCAGTTTAGATGTGTCCCTGTTTACACTGAGTTATTTACCCTCTGTCTTTCTTCTCTGAGTGTGATGATCAACTCCACAGGCAACACTGGTGCTGCCCTTATAGTTGCTGAGATACAGAGAAATGGAATGTTACATAGTCAACTGCTTTTTTGGAGAAGGAAACTGTAACTGTAGGAATGTGCAGAGATATAACTTTTTTTCTGCTAAGAACAGAAACATATTCAACACTTAATGGGTGCACTGTGTGTGTGGGAACTCGATTTCTCTTGTCATCACAGAGTAAAGGGAGGTTCTGTGGACTCTGTTCTCGGGTTTATGTTATCAGCTGCTGCGTCCATTCAGAGAGACCCAAGGCTATGTTAACCCCACTGTGGACGAGAAATGAGCACTGCATTTACAGAGTGTTCTGGGTCCATGGTAAACAAATGGAGTCGAGGTTACACAGAAGGGAAGCTCCGCACACAGGGAGGGAGAGATCACTGCATGATCCTCCCAGAGATTTCCAGGAACATTTGTCTAAGCTGGACTCATTCCAAGTGTAAAGTGTGAAACAAGCGTCTTTCAAAAATGAGGTGGTCACTGAGCTGTTTCCCCTACTTTAATATAGCCTGCAAACTCACACCAGGGACAGGACTGTGCTGACACTCATCATGAAGTGAGTTGGATTGATTCTGGAA
>NW_025215364.1:47699-55403 GCF_004010195.1 Chiloscyllium plagiosum
CATCCAAAACATTATTCTAGATTGAAAACTGTTGTTAAACTCACACTGGTCCCTGAGGAATTTCACTAGTTACAGCTTTGCAATGTGAAAACAAGTAATTATCGCTATTCTGTATTTACCGACATCTAACTAGGGCTCCTCTGTTCCTGTGTACCAGGCTAGAAGTTTTGTATGGCCTCCTGCTGTGCTGTGTAGCTGTTGTCGTTTTGTTTCTGATCTCAGTGATTCTCCTTCCGGCCATTTATTGTCAGATGATCAGGTGGAGTTCGTACTGTAAATGCTCCTGATCCCTGAGCATTTAAAAGATGAGCACAGAATATTGACTTACATTTGGGGGGATCGCTACCCAGTCGAAAATGCTGTCTTTCTGATGCAGCAATGCAATAATTCTGCAATATCAGTCATGTGCTCAATTTTTACCTTTAGACACTGAGGAGGAGGGGAGATTTCCTATTAGACTGATTAACATTTCCTATTAGACTGATTTGTGGGCAGCACGGTGGCACAGTGGTTAGCACTGTTGCCTCACAACGCCAGAGACCCGGGTTCCATTACCACCTCAGGCGACTGACTATGTGGAGGTTGCACATTGTCTGCGTGGGTTTCCTTCGGATGCTCCAGTTTCCTCCCACAGTCCAAAAGTGTGCAGGTTAGGTGAATTGGCCATGCTAAATTGCCCATAGTGTTAGGTGAAGGGGAAAGCGTCTGGGTGGGTTGCGCATTGGTGTGGACTTGTTGGGCTGAAGGACCTGTTTCCACACTGTAAGTAATCTAATCTAACATGTGTCCCCTTAACAACACAACCAATAATCTTCATCATTAATTTCATTTTTGGCTATTGGTGCTGTGTTGAATAATTTTCACTGTCACTAAACAGTAAAGTAAACTATTCTCTCTGAGAGGTGACCTTATGGAGGTTTATAAAATCATGAGGGGCATGGATAGGACGAATAGGCAAGGTCCTTTCCCTTGGGTAAGGGAGTCCAGAACTAGAGGGCATAGGCTTAAGGTGAGAGGAGCAAGATATATAAGGGACCTAAGGGGCAACTTGTTCAAACAGAGTATGGTCTGTGTGTGGAAAGAGCTGCCGGAGGAAGTTGGGCAGGCTGGTAAAATTACAATGTTTAAAGTCATCCAGGTGGGTATATGGAAAGGAATGATTCAGAGGGATATGAGCGAAATGCTGGCAAATAAGGACATCTAGTTGGCAAGGATGAGTTGGACCAAAGTGCCTTTTTCCCAGATGTATATCGCTATTGCACTATGACTGAATCCTTCATTCTATTCCCGTGTATCTCCTTAGAGGGGCAGAATTGTCTCCTCCTGCCTCATTGCAGTGTTACTGACTGGCTGAATTGGGTCTTCCTTTCCCTCTGTAACAGCCTGAAAGGGTGCAGTGAGAGAACAACATGGGTTAAGAGCTCTAGCCAGCTGCTAAGTTTGTACAGATCATGGCTGGTCTGTTTGCGACTGAAAACCTATTTCTTATCTATTCCCAATAAACACTGACTCCCCATTCCAATAAAGGTCAGTCAAGGTGAGCCTTGAATATCTTCAATGACCCCCATTACGTTTCATCATTCACATAAATGATTTGGATGTGAGCATCAGGAGTATAGTCAGTACGTTTGCAGATGTCACCAAAATTGAAGATGTAGTGGACAGCGAAGAAGCTTATCTCAGATTACAATGGGATCTTGATCAGTTGGGTCAATGGTATGAGAAGTGGCAGATGGAGTTTAATTTAGATAAATATGAGGTGCTGCATTTTGGGAAAACAAATCTTAGCAGGACTTATACACTTAATGGTAAGGTCCTCGGGAGTGTTGTTGAACAAAGAGACCTTGGAGTGCAGGTTCATAGCTCCTTGAAAGTAGAGTCGCAGGTACATAGGATAGTGAAGAAGGCGTTTGGTATGCTTTTCCATATTGGTCAGAGTATTAGTACAGGAGTTGGGAGGTCATGTTGGGGCTGTAAAGGACATTGGTTAGGCCACTGTTGGAAACTTCCGTGCAATTCCGGTCTCTTATCTATCGAAAGGATGTTGTGAAACTTGAAAGTGTTCAGAAAAGATTTACAAAGATGTTGCCAGGGTTTGAGGATTAGAGCTATAGGTAGAGGTTAAGTTGGCTAGGGCTGTTTTCCCTGGAGCATCGGAGGCTAAGAGGTGACCATATGGAGGTTTAAAAAATCATGAAGGGCATGGATAGGATAAATAGACAAAGTATTTTCCCTAGGTGTGGGAGTCCAGAACTGGAGGGCATAGGTTTAGGGTGAAAGGAGAAAGAAATAAAAGAGACCTAAGAGGCAACCTTTTCCACGCAGAGGGTGGTACATGTGTGGAATGAGCTGCAAGAGGAAATGGTGGAGGCTGGTACAAGGCATCTGGATGGCTATATGAATAGATGGGGTTTGGAGGGATATAGGCCAGGTGCTGTCAGGTGGGACTAGATTAGGTTGGGATATCTGTTCGGCATGGCTCAGTTGGGCCGAAGGGTCTGTTTCCATGCTGTACATTTCTATGACTCTCTGACTCTTTGGCCCAGTCTTCACTGTTCCCTGGGGTTGAGAATACTGGACAGCACAACCCTAAGGAGATAGGAACAACCTTATCTCAATCTTAAATGGTAGAACCTCTAAATTTAAAAGTGTATGAACCTCACTGCAAGTCAGCTTCTCTTTTTTTAAAAAAAGTGAAGGCACAACCAATAGGAAAGACATAGATCATTCAGCCTCTGAAACCTATCCCACATTCCCATTGACTCTGTTCAGTAAAGTATTTATCAAATTCAGCCTCCACTGCTTTCTTGTGTCGACATTTCAGATCACGTAAACCATAGAGAATATTAAATTGGTGCAGAACTAGCGTGTTTGGTCCATCGAGTCTGATCTGCTGACTTGTTTCTCAACAAAATTCTCCCACCTTCTCACTGTAACCCTTGATCCCCTTATCAGTCAAAATATATCTATCTCTGTCGTAAAGACAGAATTGTGTCTGTTTCTCTGCATGTCTGTACGTTCGTGTGTGTGTGTTTCGGGATTATTGGCAGGAGGCAGAGGGTGGTGGAGGAGGGTTATCTTTGGTACTGGAGGCATGTGACCAGCAGTGTTTCATAGGGATTGGTGCTGGATCCACTTTTGGTTGTCATTTATTTCAATGATTTAGATGAGAATTATAGAAGGCATGGTGAGTCGGTTCATGCATGATACCAAGAATTGTTATATAGTGAAAGGTGAAGAAGGTTGCATAAGATTACAAAGTGAGTGATCTTTCCAAATTGAATCGATGAATTATAGAGTTGTATAGCACAGAAACAGACTCTTTGGTCCAACACATTCGTGCCAACCAGATGTCCTAAATTAAATTAGTTTCATTTTATATCATTTGTTCCATATCCCTCTAAACCTTTCGAATTCATCCATACATATGGCTTTTAAATGCTGTAATTGTAGCAGCCTCCACTACTTTCTCTGGCAGCTCATCGCGTACATACACGATGAAATTGTGAAATTGGCCCCCTTAGGTCCCTTTTAAATCCTGTCCGTCTTACCTTACATCTATGTCCTCTAGTTTTGGACTTCCCTACACTAGGGTAAAGACCCTGACTATTCACCCTCTCCATGGTCTTCATAATTTTATAAACCTCTAGAATGTGCAAATTTGACTCCAATCAACACGAATGGCTGCGCTTTCAGTAAACGTGGGTCTAAATTCGGAAATTCAATACTGACACTTCTTCCTTCTCCAACACATCACAATCTTAAAATCAGTTTAATCAACTTGTTCAGCCACATTATGAAACACCTCTGTGGGATTTTAATCTAGACTTTTGAGCTCAGAGGTAGGGACACTACAACCATTTGGCAATAATCCCTAAAGCTGCAACATTATTCCCCTCTGTGCTTATTCATCAGCCTGTTTTGAAATACTGTGACATACCTCCGTGACAGACAGGAGTTGAATCCAGACCTTCTGGTCCAGAGTGAGAGACACTAGCACGCAAGTTCAGATATTGGAATATAACCCAGAGCTCTAGTTCAGAGGCGTGGGCGTTACCCACTGTACAAGAATTAAACCATGCACAGATTTTGGTTCACACTTTAAATGCCAGGTTTCAGCTCAGTGTGGATACATTAAAATTTGGTTCACTTTACTGAATTATACAGTTAAAATAATTACATTTTTTAACAGATGAATGGTACTCTCCTCAAATGTAGAATGTTGAGTTTAGATGCTCTGCCTTCGAGATAAACTATGAAGATATTTAATTGTTTGGCTATGATTTCCACCTCAAGTGGCTATTATCTGACATCTGCAATATGAGGGAAAGACATCCTGCAGACACAGTCTGCACGATCTGGAATAGATACTTATCACTAAACACCAAAGATGAAGAAAGAGCGTACGTTCTGGATCAAAAACACCAATCACTCTTTCCCGACTGTAACATGTGATTGCCCTCTTTTTAAAACCACGAAATGATCCAAGACAGCTGACTACTTTCCCGCCTTTCTTCGCCAATTGTATCACTCACTGGGTTGAGGAGTGCCAGATTGAGTTTAGATTAGATTACTTACAGTGTGGAAACAGGCCCTTCGGCCCAACAAGTCCACACCGCCCCGCCGAAGCGCAACCCACCCATACTCCCACATCTACCCCTTACCTAACACTACGGGCAATTTAGCATAGCCAATTCACCTGACCTGCACATCTTTGGACTGTGGGAGGAAACCGGAGCACCCGGAGGAAACCCACTCAGACACGGGGAGAATGTGCAAACTCCACACAGACAGTCGCCTAAGGCGGGAATTGAACCCGGGTCTCTGGCGCTGTGAGGCAGCAGTGCTAACCACTGTGCCACCGTGCCGCCCACTAATTTCAATAAATACAATGTATCACAATTTGATAAAACAAACATGGAGAGAACATATACAATTAAATGTCAGGCCATTGGTAGCGTTGTAGAAAAGATAGATCTAGAGTTTCTGTTGTATTTCTTTTAAGTTTGTGTGGGCAGAATGGTTATGAAGGCATTTGGCTTGCTGGCCTTCATTGCTCAGACCTTTGAGTACGGGAGATGGAACATTATCTTCAAGATGTGCAGGACATTTGTGAGGTCTCTCTTGAAGTACTGTGTGCAGTTCAGGTCACACAGTCACATTGAGGATATTATTAAACTGGAGACGGTTCAAAAAAGATTTACTGGATTGTTGCTGGGAATGGAGTGTTTAAGTTTTCAGGACAGACTCGATGGACTGGGACCTTTTCCACTTCAGCGTAGAAGGTTGAGACCTAATAAACCTTATAAAGGTTCATAAAACAATGAGGGGTATAGATAATGTTGAATGGCAGGTGTCCTTTCACTCGGTGGGAGATTTCAAGACTGGGGGTAATTTTAAGATGAGCAAGCAAGTTTTACAGAATGCATAGTGTCATAGAGCTGTCCAGCATGGAAACAGACCCTTCTATCCAACGCGTCCCTACTGACCAGATACATTAATGTAGTTCTATTTTCCAGCATTTGGCCCATAATACCCCTAACCACTTCCTATTCATGTGCCCAGCCAGATGCCTTTCAAACGTTGTAATTGTCCCTGTTTCCACAACTTCTCAGGCAGCTCGTTATATATAAAGCATCTTCTCTTTGAAAACGCTGCCCCTTAGATCCCTTATAAATCTTTCCTCCCTGACCTTCAACCTATTTCCTCTAGCTTTGGAGAGTGCTACCCTGGGGAATAGACCTTGGGTATTGACACTATCCATTCCACTTATGACTATATAAACCTCTAAGATCATCTCTCGACCGCTGATGCTCCAGGGAAAATATTCAGCCTCTCCAGAAATCTAAAAACATGTAACCCTGGTAACATTTTGTTTTTTTTTTAAACCCTTTAAGATTTCACACATCCTCCTTCAAAGAGGGAGACCGTAATTGCACGAAGTAATCAATAGTGACCTAACCAATGTCCTGCACAGCCACAATATGACCTTCCAACTCCTACATTCAACGCACTGACCAACAACGACAAGCATATCAAACACCTTCTTCACTATCCTATATGCTTGCAACTCCACTTTCAAAGTACTATGAGTCTGCACTCCAAGGTCTCTTTGTTTAGCAACACACCCCAGGGACTTAACGTTAAAAGCATAAGCCAAGCCTTGATTTTCCTTTCCAAAATGCAACTTCACATTTATCTAACTTGAACTCCATCTGCCACTCCTCAGCCCATTGGTCCATCTGATCAAGTTCCAGTTACACTCTGAGGTAATCATTTTCTCTGTCCATTACACCTTCAATTATGGTGTCAAATATGAGCATACTAACTATACCTCCTGTGTTCATATCCAAAGCATTTATGTAAATGATGAACAGCAGTAGACCCAGCACCAATCTATGTGGCACATTACTGGTCACGGGCCTCTAGTCTGAAAAACAACCCTCCACCACCACCCTCCGTATTCTATCTTTGAGCTAGTTCTGTATCCAAATGGCTAGTTTTCCTTGTGTTCCATGAGATCTCACCTTGCTATCAGTCTCCCATTGGGAACGTTGTCGAACGCTTTACTGAAGTCCATATTGATCACTTCCACTGCTCTGCCTTAACCAATCCTTTTTGTTACTTCTTCAAGAAAAAAATAATCAAGTTCGTGAGACATGATCTCCCATGCACAAAGCCATGTTCACTTTGCTTTATCAGTCCTTGCCTTTCCAAATCCATGTAAATCCTGCTGTTCGTATTCTCTCCAACAACTTGCTCACCATCGATGTCAGTCTTACTGGTCGATTTTTCCCTGGCTTTTCCTTGCCAGTTTGTTTAATAATGGCACCACGTTGGTCATCTCATATCTTCCGGCACTTCACATGTGACTATTGATGATAAGAACATCTCATCAAGATTTCCAGCAATCGAGCTTCTCAGAGTTCTTGTGTGTACCTGATCAGGACCTATGAAGTGCGTTTCTGTTACACATCTTTTGGTTCATGTATGGCATGAACGTCCTCAGAAGTGATAGATGTGGGTAAAGTTACAATGTTTAAAAGACATTTTATTAAGTACAAGAATAAGAGAAGGTTTGGAGACATATGGTCCAAGCGCAGGAATGTGGGACTAGTTTTTTGTAGGTTAGATTACTTTGTCTATTCCAAGCTTGCCTATTTGTGTGTGTCTATATGTGTATCAGTGTGTATCTATCTCTGTGTGTTCTGCAATAGTGTGTGCATGTATGTTTGTATCTCTATCTCTGCATGCGTGTGCAATGGGAACTGTTTCTATTTGGGGTGTATCATTGAATGGGGTTCAAAGCCTCCCTCCCTCTCCCTCTCCCTCTGTCTCTCCCGCTTTTGCTGAAAGTGATACAATGTCATGCTCTGTTGTGTGCTTTAGGACTTTTCAATCCTTTCATACATGTAAGATTTATTTGCAAGGTGAAGTCACAAAACATTGCATTTTACCAGAAGTGTGTGTGCGTATGTGTGTGTGTCAATGTATGTGTGCCTCTGTGAGTGTCTATGTGTTTATATGTCTGTTTGTGTGTGTAGCTGTGTGTATGTATGTGCGTCTGTGTGTGCATGTCTTTGTGTGTCTGTGTGTCTGTGTGTGTTAGTGTCTGCCTTTGTGGCGTGTGTGCGTGCCTGTGCGTCTGTGTATATCTGTGCTTGCAAGCGTGCGCATGTGTGTGGGGAATGTGGGTGTCTGTGT
>NW_025215364.1:55546-59298 GCF_004010195.1 Chiloscyllium plagiosum
TTGCGTGGGGGGGTTCAGATCCGTTTTGGGCAAGTCACGGAGATTATGAATGTGGGGGGGGGGGGGGGGAGTGTGGATATCTTTCTGTGTGTTTGTGCGTGTGTTAGTACGTATATGTCTCTCTATCTGTCTGTATGTCGGTGTCTGTGTGTGTGTTTCTGTGTCCGTGTGTGTGTCTGTGCTGAACAAATGTGGTACTGAAAAAGCACAACCGCTCAGGCAACATCCAAGGAGCAGGAGAGTCGAAATATCGAGCATTATCACTTCATTAGGAATGAGGCTTTTGGGCTGAGGAATAAATGGAAGGGGGTGGAGCTAGGGGGAAGGTAGCTGGGATGGGGATTGTTAAATGAAGATGGGGTGAAGGTGATAGGTCGGAGTGGAGGGTGGAGTGGATAGGTGGGAAGGAAGATTGACAGGTAGTACAGTTCAAGAAGGAGATGCAGAGTTGGAGGGTTGGATCTGGAATAAGGTGGGGGAGGGGAAATAAGGAAACTGGTGAAATCCGTGGCTGTGTGTGTGTTGGTTGTGTCTGTGCATGTGCGTGGTGGCTGTGAGTATGTGTGTGTCTGTGTGTAGCTGTATGTGTGCCTGCATGTGTGCCTGTTTCTGTGAGTGTGTGCGTGTGTGTCAGTGTGTGCTTGTCAATGTCTGTGTCTGTCTGTGTCTGTCTATGTGTATTTGTCTGTGTGTGTGTCTGTTAGTGTGTGTGTGTGTTGATGGTGCTGTGAGCACCATCCCTCTGTCCCTCCTAAACAGAATCCCTGATGATTTTCACCCTCCACTTCCACCTGTACAGTGGTGTAGGGAGACCAGCAGAGACTGACAACAACATAAAGCTCATCAGGTCTGGCAGCAATCTGCGGACAGAAATGAAAGGACGCTTCCTCAGAGCTCGTGTCAGAGGGATATTACATCAATTTAAGCACGTAGAGACTGTGTGGAATGTCTGTAGGTATTTCTCTTGCTCCACGGTAACTTTTTCAATATTTAACTTCCCCTTTCTGGTGAGTGTCAGTATTTAAGACTGTCCTCAGGGAGTGTGTTCATATTGCACATGCTCACAATGGTGAGGGAGTCAGTATTTCTGTGTGGCGTGTGACTGTAGGACAATTTCAATGTTTGCAGATACCAAACCTGGAAGAAGTGTGTGGAGGACAGTGTGGAACTCCAACAGGACAGTGACACGTTGGTGTAGTTTTCAGGTTTATGGCAGATCAGGATCAATGCAGAGTAGTGTGAGGTGGTGCACCTTGGAAGGAATAACTCTGAAAGTCAATATAAAACCTGCTGTACCATTATAAAGCGGGTGTAGGAGCACAGATTATTGAAGATGTCAGGACAAGTGGGGAGAGCAGTAAATATCACAGATTAGTTTCAGTATCTGAGCTGTTTACAGGAGGAGGTGTAGGAGGGAGTCTTCGTGCTCCCTTCCTGGGAGGTGGTTGTGACGATGTGTTGTGAGCCGACCCTCCTGCCCACCGAGACCGTGGGGATTCCATTTGTACCAGATCGACATAAAAGGAAGATGGCATCATGGCCACGGCTTCTAAGTTGCGCTGGGGAGAATGGAACTGACAGTGGGTTTAAAGTGAGAATTGCCCTACACTGAACATTGCTCCTTACTCAGCTGGTGGGATGGGGATGTTTCAGAATCTCCACACGAGGCATCCCGATCCTCTCCGGCTACTACCAGGGTCCTCCCCACTTGGCAGTTGGGTGGGGAGGGGGAGCTGCTGGAATGATATCGGTCACTCCACCATCCGGCTTGGCCCTTTCTGTCCAATTCCAGGCTGTTTCTCCAGGAATGGGAGAAAAGGAGGGAGTGAGGGCGCGTGTGGGTGGCACTGCTGTTAGTGCTGGTGCAGGTGGGGAGGGGAGATATGGTGAGGTGTCCGGAGGGAGTCAGTCGACAGTGTTCTTTCCATGCAGTGTTATTAGTGTTGGGGGTAAAGTGGAGGGAGAGAGATAGAGAAGGTGCCGCATGCAGCAGTGAGAGTGGTGGAGCATGAGCCTTGTTTGGGGGTAGTTGCTATAACAGATATACAGTGAGGGTGAGGGAGCAGAGAGAATATGATGACCCTTATCCTGACAGAGTGGGGAAGGTTATTGATGGTTGTCCTGTATTGCTGGACATTTCTTCAGACGGGAAATACTGCATTGATCTGGGTGGTGAGCTCAGACCATGCTCGATTGGTCAGGTGGTGTGGCCCACTTTGGGAAGAGAATGGTCCTCCTCTGTACCAGTCTATCCACCAGGGCCTCCGTGTCTCTGTTGACAAACCGTTGTGTAATTGCCCCTTATCTTCCATGCTCGTGGTAAACTGTGCAGGGCAGCTCCAAACTGAGAAAATTCAACCGTGGGCCCATTGGCCTTTTAAAGATGGCACCAGTGCCAGGGATTATGGAATATCTAGGGTCATGTGGGCGATCGTCAGTACCTCCAGCCATGAAGGAAAATCGAGCTGGCATTGAATGAGAGGGACTCCATGGGTGAGGTGTGTAGTTAATGAGGTGAGTTCGATACAGTATCACCAGGGAACTAGCTCAGTCTCGTACAGACAACCCCTCGCTCATACTCAGTGAAAATGTCACTGTGACAAATTATTGTTAGATTCAACCCAATGAGTCGAAGACTCTACTGACCCTATTCCCAGTTACAAAACTGGAGAAAAAATGCTCATCCAAAACCCTCCAATTTCTGAACTCACACCAATATCCTGTTAATCGATCATTCCTGGAAACACCGGCTCATGATGAAGGATACTGTTGAAATGTCTACATTTCAGCATTCTAGAAACTGTGAACAATCCTTCCAAGACATTGTCTCTCAATCTCTCCCTCTCTGTCTATTCCACAAACCCCTCTCATTTGTTGATACTTAAACTGATTCCCCCACCATCTCTCTCTGGCAGTGATTTTCACACCCACAGCACACCTGTGTCATGACACAATGGAGATCTGGGTAAATGGATGGATCTGCACATCCTGTCATTTCCAGTATGGGCTGCAAGTTTCCCCACGCTGGACAGTGATCTAACACAGTGTTACTGAGCAATGTACTGGGGTGATGGACACAGTTTCACACCCTGGTCACATATCTCATCTGTGTTTATAGATCAATGCACTGCTGTGGCCTGTATACCTTTCCAATCTGGGTAGGTTGTGGTTTGTATTGCACAGTACACCCTGCTGAACACATATCTCATCTGGGTTTATTGATCAATGCACTGCGATAGTGTGCACAGTATTCCATTCTAGACTGATTGCAGGGTGGTGTTCAGCAGTACACTCGCCTGGTCGGTGCAGTGCTCCATGCTGAAAAGATATCTCCTCTGGGCTTATGGTGTCCGGTCTGGTTCTGTGAGGTGGATTGAGAATGTGATATAACTAATAATTTCAGTTGATATGGCAGTGCCTATATTTTTGTTCTCATTGATGTGATTGGACCCTCCAAATTCTGACTCCTACAGCCAGTCTTATTCTTCAGTCTACCTGCATAGTTCAGCAACTTGTTATCTCATGAGTAATTGTCCAGTTCCAATGTGAATAACTGTCCTGTCCAATTCCCTGGCCTTTGGCATTGCTTACCCTGGAGCATCGGGATTCACGTGAGTAACCTCAGTAAGGTCATTCTGAGGATAACTGGGGTTCTTTCTGGGGACGGTGGGACCTCTATAAACAGGATGGTCTACACCTGAACCTGAGGGGCACCAGTATCCTTGGGGGGAGGTTTGCTAGTGCTCTTGGGG
>NW_025215364.1:59450-84401 GCF_004010195.1 Chiloscyllium plagiosum
TCCTCAGATGCTGCCTGACCTGCTGTGCTTTTCCAGCACCACACACTGAACCCAGTGTATATTCTTGATGGCCTCCTTCTTCAAAGAACCCAATTTCCCCTCCCACGTGGTCGACGATGTCATCCAGAGTATCTCATCCACTTCCCGCAGCTCCGTCTTTGAATTCCACCCCTCCAAACTCAACAGGAAAAGAACATCCTGTTCCTCACCTTCCATCCCATCAAATATCCAGTTACAACGCATTATCCTCTCCCATTTGCGCCACCTACAAACATACCCCACCACCAGGGATATATTTCCCTCCCCATCCCGATCTGCGTTCCATAAAGAACATTCCCGGTGCAACTCCTTTGTCAAGTCCACGCCAACCACCAACCCACCCTCCACTGCTGGCACCTTCCCCTGCCACCGCAAGATTTGGAAAACCTGCATCCTCACCTTCGTCCGAGACCCCAAAGGATCCTTTCACATCCTTTGGAGTTTAACCTGCACTTCCACACACGTCGCCTACAGTATCCGTTGCTCCTGATCTCTCCTCGACATTGGGGAGACAGGACGCCAATGTGCGGAACATTTCAGAGGACATTTCTGAGATACCCACACCAACGAACCCCACCACCCCGTGGCTGCACACTTTAACTTCCCCTCCCACTTAGCCATGGACATGCAGGCCTCCTCTACCGCCAAACTTTAACCACCCAACGCCTGGAGGAAGAAACACTCATCTTTTGCCTTGGGAACCTAAAACCACATGGGACCAATGTGGATTTCATCAGTTTTCTCATTTCCCCTCTTTATAACTCATCCCAGTTCCAAACTTCCAAATCAGCACCGCTCTATGACCTGTTCTACCTGCCTAACTTCCATCCCATCTATCCACTCCACCCTCCTCTCTGATATATCGCCTCCAACCCCAACTTCATCTACTTATCACATTCTCAGCTACCTTCACCCAACCACATCCCCTCCCATTTATCTCTCAGTATCCTTGGGCAACAAGCCTGGATTATGATGCAGGGCTTACACAAGAAGTGTCAATGCTCCTCTGATGCTGCCTGACCTGCTGTGCTTTTCCAGCACAACATTCTCGACTCTGATCTTCAGCATCTGCAATCCTCACTTTCTCCCTTGAGTTAATGTATCCAGAAATTTCCCATCAGACCTTCTATGCAGCTGGTCTGTTATTTTATCCCGGTCTCCTGCAGTGCTCTGGCAATACACCCACATAGAAAGAAAAAGTTAAAAAAGTGAAAAAATTATAGTCAGTCCATCAGTAACCCTCATCCATTCCATCGAGACTGAGTAAATATTCCCTTTTATTGTGATATGAAATGTTATGTAAGGAAGGGATTAACTGTTTGTTCGGTGACTGTGATTAATGTCAGACTCCATGGTTTCTAATTATCCCAGTGAAGAGTTCCCGTTCAATGTGTTTTCCCAAAGTATGTGCGGGATCCTCACCGATAGCACTAATTGGGATCAGCAGCTCCAGATGGAGAAGGGGAGGAGTGATCATAATATGAGAATATTAGACTGGAATGTTTCAACAATTGATCAGAATCTGTGAATACTGGACTGAAATGTTCTAAAAATGGACAGGAGGTTATCCATTTATGTTTGATCTCTTTCTATATAATATGATTGGTTGTCATTATCATTGTGGATCTATTACGCTCTTCGCATTATTCAATATTTTTATTATCCTCTCCTGTCTATCGGTCGTGTCCCTGGTAAGTCTCACCGTCCAGCTATGTTTTTCTATAAACCAGTTATGACTGCGTTACTGTTCTTTCATATCATCTTCACTACTTGTCACCTTTATTGTTCATGTTGAGTCTCCGAATCCAGATATTGACTCTGCAGATCACTACTAACTGCACCAGTGAACTTGTTCAATTACTGTCTCCTTCCTTGCTTCTGCCAGTGTTACTCATGAGTCTCTATGTTGGCCTATTCAGTTTCAGATGTGAACCATTGTCTCCCTGTCCTTGTTATTTAAATATTGGGAGTGTGGTGGTCATTGTTCTCTATTATGTTTACATACTCCATTTCATTCCTGGGACTCCATCTCATCCCTGGCCAATATCTTTTTTTTAATCATGAATCGCTGCAGTCCACGTGCTGTGGTTGACCCACAATGCCGTTAGGGAGGGCATTCCAGGAATCTGACCCAACGACTGTGAAGGAACACTGGTATATTGCCAAGTCAAGTGGATGAGTGGCTTGGAGGGGAACTTGCAGGTGGTTTTTGACACAGACGAATCACAACTTTGGTGATCCCTTTAGCAATGAGCTAATTCCTGACACCATGTCCTGACCATTATTAACTTTAACTACTCACTGCTCCAGAATGTACTTCACTGGCTTAACTCATATGCTGTTTGAAGCTTGAGCTGTGGATCACAGACTTAATGATGACAACAATCTGCTGCTGAACCAAACCTGATTCGAACTCAGACCAAAATCCCATCAATCTGACATTAATGTTCACGCTGATCTATACCGCTATTGTGTCTACCAATGCCTTTATTTTAATATTCTTAAGCACTTTAACTCATCTGTCTATAAAACTTCCCTCAGTGTCTCTGTGTCGATTATCCAAATCCCTGACAGTTGTTCATATTTAATCTGGTTTCCTTTAAGTGTATTTCCTCTCAAGCAGTGATTTTCACACTCAACCACCCCAAATGCACGCCCCCACCACACGCACATACCTTATACTTGGCCAGGTTAATGTTGATTGAGGCAAACAGGGCTGTTGCATTAAATCCGTAAAAGCAGAGCAAAACACCCACAGAATGCTTAGAGAAATGTTTAATGATGCCCACAACAGACTCCATAAATACAACTGGGAAATTTTACATCAAAAATCTTTACTTAGTCATGCAACAGACCATGAATGGACAGATACAGTACAACAAGTCATAGACATTAGACAACGACAAACACAGTAAATGAAAAAAAACTAGACGTGCAGAAAAAAACTAGACAAACTTACACGAAGCAACAATACAGACAACACAGAAGCATGGATAAAAGCTTATCTGATCGACCCCTAACAGACACTGGTATATTGCCAAGTCAAGTTGATGAGTGGCTTGGAGGGGAACTTGCAGGTGGTTTTTGACACAGACGAATCACAACTTTGGTGATCCCTTTAGCCATGAGCTAATTCCTGACACCATGTCCTGACCATTATTAACTTTAACTAAAAAACCGTCTTAGTAAAGGGATTAAATTACAACTTCCAGGATGCGGACAAAAAAGATTTCTTAGCAGCATTAGAAACAACACTTAAAGACAACCAATTCACAGAAGAAACCTAACAATCCATCAGACAAGTTATCGCACCAACATTAAGCAGAAACAAAGGAAGGAAACACACTCAATACACAGGAAAGGAAAGCACTGGAAAGACTGAAAAAGAGATAAAAACATTGTTATCCTACCTGCAGACAAAGACGCTTGACAGTCATTCTAAATCGCAGAGATTACATTGAAAAAGCAAACTCACTGCTTACAGGTACCAACACTTCCCACAACTATAGACCCGACCCGATAACTAGTGAACTGAATCACAGCCCTATTCAAACAACTTCACAAATATGGACAAATAAATAAGACCGCTTCCAAATAATGAAACCAGATGGATCCAACACACCTCGCCTCTATGGATTCCACAAAATTCACAAACCAGGAGCCCCCTCAGACCCATAGTCTCGCCACCAGGGAGACTAACTTACAGACTGGCCACGGAACTACACGAATGACTAAAACACTTAGTAGAAGGCTCACACCACTCCATCCACTCCACCAAAAAAATCCTGAAGACCATCAAAGACACTAAGATAGAAGAGGATGAAATAATGGTCTCCTTTGATGTAACTGCCCTATTTACCTCAATCAGCATTAACCTGGCCAAGGAAACACTGACTACACTATTAGAAGACCCAAAGATACAGACGCCAAACACCACTAACTACATCAATACGAGAATGTCATCAAGCTAGAGGACCTGACCACACACTTCATCTTCAACAACAAAACTTACAGACAAACCAATGGAACACCCATGGGATCTCCGATATCAGGGTTCTTAGCAGAGGCAGTAATGCAGAGACTTGAGCAAACAGCTCTGCCAACCATCCAACCCAATCTCTGGGTCCGCTACGTGGATGACTCCTTTGTCATCACTAAACGAAACAAGTCAGAGGAAAACTTCAAGACCATCAATAATACCCTTACTGGCATACAATTCACTAAAGAGGAGGAAAACAACAACAAAGTGCCATTCCTAGATGTCACAGTAGAACGAACAGCGAATGGGGAACTTCAAATCAGCGTCTACAGAAAAACAACACATACGGACCAAATATTGAACTATAGAAGCAAACGTCCCAACACCCACAAACGAAGTTGCATCAGAACATTATTTCAAGGAGTCAACGCAACTTCAGCACAAAGGAACTACGCAGAGCATAGGAAAATCACCTATACCGTGTGTTCAAAAACAATGGGTATCCAATGAACACAGTCCGCCGATTTCTCAGCAACAAACCCGAACAAGCAGACAAAACACGTCCAGAAACCCTAGCCTCTCTCCCCTACGTCAAAGATATCTCGGAAATGACTGACAGACTACTCAGACCCCTTGGCATCATGGTAACCCACTAACTCAACAACACACTAAAACAGCAGCTAATGAACTTGAAAGACCCTATGCAGACAATGAGCAAAACTAACGTCATTTACAAAATATCGTGCAAGTACTGTAACAAATGATACATTGGAAAAACAGGCAGAAAACTAGCCACCAGGATACATGAACTCCCACTAGCCACAAAAAGACATGACCCTCTCTCACTAGTACCCTCACATCCGGATGAGAAAGGACACCACTTCGACTGGGACAACACATCCATCCTAGGACAAGCCAAACAAAGACACGCACGAGAATTCCTAGAAGCATGGCATTCCAACCACTTCTTTACCAACAAACACATCGACTTAGACCCAATCTACCACCCCCTGAGAAAAGTAACCGGAAATGACTTCACCACCGGAAATAACATCACCAAAAGAAATGACATCACCAACCCAAAGAAACCCAAACATATGAATAAAAAGCAGGAAGTTTTAGCATTGCTTCACATGAGGTCCACTGAAGACGTTACCCAGTAAGGTAATGAAACGCCTGGAAATGAACCTTTCAGCTCAACGAGCAAACCTACATACAAAACTTAGAAAGATGGTTGAAGCAAGGCAGTCAACGCAGCTTCAGGACAAGTCTGTAGGAGTCCCTCGTGCAGTGGCTTAGGCCCAAACATCTTCAGGGCTGCTTCATTAATGACCTTCCCTCTATTAAAAGGTCAGAAGTGGGGATGTTCACCAATGATTGCACAATGGTAATAACAATGACTGCAGATGCTGGAAACCAGATTCTGGATTAGTGGTGCTGGAAGAGCACAACAGTTCAGGCAGCATCACTGTGCTCTTCCAGCACCACTAATCCAGAAAATGATTTCATAATGTTCAGCAACATTTATGGCTCCTCAGATACTGAAGCAATCCATGTCCAAATGTGACAAGATTTGGACAGTATCCAGGCTGACAAGTGGCAAGTAATATTCACGCCACACAAACGCCAGACCATGACATTACCGCTAAAATACAATCTAAACACTGCCCCTTGGCATTCAATGGTGGTACCACCACTGAATCCCCCAGTATCAAAATCCTGTGGGGTAATCATTGCTCAGAAACTCACTGGATTCTTCACATAAACACGGTAACTACACGGCGGCACGGTGGCACAGTGGTTAGCACTGCTGCCTCGCAGTGCCAGAGACCCGGGTTCAATTCCCGACTCAGGCGACTGACTGTGTGGAGTTTGCACGTTCTCCCCGTGTCTGCGTGGGTTTCCTCCGGGTGCTCCGGTTTCCTCCCACAGTCCAAAGATGTGCAGGTTAGGTGAATTGGCCATACTAAATTGCCCGCAGTGTTAGGTAAGGGGTAAATGTAGGGGTATGGGTGGGTTTCGCTTCGGCGGGTCGGTGTGGACTTGTTGGGCCGAAGGGCCTGTTTCCACACTCTAATCTAATCTAAAAGCAGGTTCAGAAGCTAGGAATACTGTGGCGAGTAACTCACCTCCTGACTTCCAAAAAGCCTGTCCATTATCTATAATGCATAAGTCAGAGGTGTGATAGAATACTCCCCACTTGCCTAGATGAGTGCAGCCTCAACAACACTCAAGAAGCCTGATACCATCCAGACAAAGCAACCAATTTGACTGTCACTTCATCCACAATGCTCCACAATCAACGCTCATCATCAGCAGTGTGGATTATCGACAAGCTGCACTGAAAAGGTACACCAAAGATTCTCAGACACCATCTTCCCAATTCACGACCATGTCTATCTCAAAGGACAGGGGCAACAGATGTAAGGGAACACCACTATATTCAAGTTCCCCTCCACGCCAATCATTATCCTGACTTGGAAATATATCGCCGTTCCTTCACTGTCGCTGGGTCAGAATCCTGGAATTACCTATCTCATAGATTGTAGGTAAACTACAGCAGGTGGACTGCGGCGGTTCAACAAGGCAGCTCAGCACCAACTTCTCAAGGGCAACTAGGGACAGGCAATAAATGTTGGTGAAACACACAACCATAAAATATATAAATTGAAAAAACAATTTACACAGGAAGGTTGCTGAGGTATCGCAGGGATTGGCGCTTGGGCCCCAGCTGTTCACAATCCCAATTAAACATTCGATTGAGGGAGTTAAATACAATATATCCCAGCCTGCTGACAGCACTAAAGGATATGGGATAGTGAGTGGGTGAGGAGATTGTAAAAAGTCTCCAAGGTGACACAAGTGGGGTGAATGGGCACGTTTGTGGCAGATGGAGAGCAAACTGAGTAGAGGTGAAGCTGTGCCCTTTGATGGGAACAATAGTTTGGCAGCTAAACAATTGAAAAGGGATTAGTTAAAACATATTGATCTACAAAGGGAATTGTGCTCCCTTTTGTTGTTTCCTTCCACGCAGCCCTCCCAGGCCCATGCAGGGCAGTGAGTTCTGAATCCAGGAGTCAATACTGGGAATGGCATTGGCGCGTTGAACAGTTTCACAGATCCACCACGTGACCAGCTGTAACATTGAAAAAGATCTGATCTCCCTGTACACCAGTCACTGAAAGTAATATTGCAGGAAAATAAAGCAGGTCAGAACATAAATGATGTGTTGACTTTCATTTAAAGGGGATTTGAGTCCAGGAACAAGGGTGTCTTACTGCAGCTGTACAGGGCCTTGGTGAGACCCCGTCTCGAACATTGTGCAATATTGTGTGCAGTTGTGGTCTTCTTACCTAATAAAGAACAAACCTGACATTGAGGGAGAGCAGCGAAGGATAACCAGACTGATCACTGGGATGACAGGCTTGTTGTGGGAGCAGGGTTTGGGCGTGTATTCCGCGGGGTTTTGGAAAATGAGTGGAGATCTCTGTGAAATACTTAAAACTCTGACAGGGTGAGGCAGATTGGAAGCAGGGATGATAATTCCCCTGGCTGGGACGTCTAAAACAAGGGACCACAGTATTAGGTACAGGGAGGTCACACTGCATTGAAATGAGAAACTACAGCAGTTCCTATTTTATATTTTTCCAGTGGTTCATCGCAATAAGGGATGTGTACATTGTGTGGGATAAGTGCATTGAGGAGATTTTCTCCATGAACGAGAATGTGAGAGGGCTCAATGTGTTGTCTGACGTATTCCTTTCCCGATGTTTCTGTGCAGTCTGTGAGAAAACTCTGTAAATGTTGTCACAGCTCTCAGATGTTCGGAAGGAGTTCTCTGCAGGGTCAACAGAACTGTGTTTCCCGTTCCCTTTTCCGATACCGATGCTGTGGCCGGGTGTTTTGATCGGTTTTATCCTTTAAGACCTCAGAGCAGTTTGATACAATTGAGTGTCGTGCTTGGCTGTTTTAGAGACCATTGAAGATTTTATCAAAAGTCTGTACGTCTGGAGTCACTTTTAGGCCAGACCAGGAATGCACAGGAGATTTACTTCCTGAAAGTACATTGAGGAAGGCAATAGATGTTTACAATCGACATTGGCTTCAGGGTCACTATACTGACAGCAGATTTTACAACTCGATATTTTATGAATTGCTTTTAACTTCCACTAGTTACCAGTGCATTTGCCTGGTCTGGATTAGTAATCCAGTGACATTTCGACAAAAGCGCCATCTCCACATGGGGATCTATCGGAAACCACACTGGGCAGGGTATTTCTGTGTCGCTTGACAGCTCTGTCAAAAATAACTCCCACCAATTTGACTGTCGTGATGGGACTGAGGGGGTAGTAATTGGTCAGATTGTAATTATTCTATTCTTAGTGGAATGGAATTAGCTGAGTAATTTTCCACATTGCCAGGGAGATGTCAGATTTCGAACTGGAATGAAACAGCTTCCCCAGGGACACGACCTGTTGTGCAGCACAAGTCTTTAGTATTATCGCTGGAATAGTGTCAGGGCCCATTGCCTTTGTTGTATCTACTGTGTTCAGCTGTTTCGTCATGTCACGTGCAGCCAATCGAATTGGTTGAAGTCTGGCATCTGTGATTCTCTTGGCATCATGAGAAGGACATGGTGGGTCATAGATTCAACGCTTCTGGCTGAGGGTGGTGGAATACTCTATATTTGTCTTTTAAAATGATGTACAAGGCTGTTCTGTTATTTAGGATGCAGATATTTGTCGAAACCTTCTTCCAGTGAATTGCTTAATCATCCATCACTATTTATGGCTGGATGTGGCCGGGCTAAGAGCTTCGATGTGATCTATTGATGTGAGGGTCATTGTTGGTTCTGCTCTTTAGAATGTAACCAGTCAAGTGTGATTGCTTTAATGGGTTATCATCAGGTTCAGGTGCACATAGTTCCGACCCCTGTCATATTCACCCACACTGTCACTGAAAGATAGATTGGTTTGATGGTAATGGCAGATTGAAGGATTATCTCGGGCATTCCAGATTGTGGTTGAATAAAATTCAGCTTCTGCTGCTGCTATGGTCTGCACCACCACGTGAATGTCCTGTTTTTAGCTTAAAAATCTGCAATGCAATTCTGCTGCCTGCTCTGAATTCACACCGAGACCCATTCACCCATCAGCCCTGTACTCAGCGACCTACGCTGGTTTCTGATGAGATAACACTTCCATTTTAATGTTCTCATTCTGCTGAGGTTCTCTCCATGGTGTCACAGCTCCAATTTGTCACATCGCTTAAAAACCATTTAACCAATTTATCTGAATCTTTTTCTTTACAGTTGTGCCATCCTCTGTGTTTGAAGGGAATGTGTTTCTCTCCTTGAACATGATTAAGAGCTCTGTAGCGTCAGTGATTCCAGCCTTATGTAGTTTCAGAGCCAATGAATTTGTGCAGCTTGCGTTATCATTAATTTTCCTCTGTGTGGCGCTCCGTGTTGAACAGGGCGTTTGAGCAGCTTTGATACACGTCTGTGAAACTTGTTCACAAACAGAAATTGCTGAAGAAACTAAGCAGGCCTTTATCATTAATTTTCCTCTGTGTGGCGCTCCGTGTTGAACAGGGCGTTTGAGCAGCTTTGATACACGTCTGTGAAACTTGTTCACAAACAGAAATTGCTGAAGAAACTAAGCAGGCCTTGCAGCATCTCTGGAGTCATTGCAGAGTTATTGTTTTTACTTTCAGTTACCCTTCAAAGCTTTCAGTTTCTTCAGCAACTTTTGTTTTTGTATCAGATTTCCGTTGTCCACAGTTCTTCTTTTATTGAAAATTTGAAGTGCCTATTCGTTTCTGTAGAAACTCAGCAAGTCTGGCAGCATCTGTGAAGACAGAGAAACAGAGTTAACCTTACAATTTCTTCAGAACTAAAAGGATTGGAAATGGGCTTTTCCATCCCCTGCAGAGGTGAATGTTGAGGTGACGGAAATCAAAGGGTGTGGAGATGCCGTGCAAAAGATAAGTGTGCTTTTAATTGCAGCGAAAGAGAAATAGATATATAATAGGTGTAAATTAATGTGTGAATGGGAGAAATGAGTTCCCTCTATCGAGTGCAATAAAAACAAGACACGGTCACAGGGAAACTTGAAGGAAGAATGTATGAAAAATGCTTAACGGTCATAATGGGGTTGGGTTGTGAAGTTATGGAATCGAATATTAACTCATACAGCTAAAACGCACCAAAGGACAAATTGAGGTGTTACTCAATTTTGAGTTGTGCTTCATTCGAACATAGCAGCAGCCCAAAACGAAAAGTTAACATGACAGCAAGGTAGGTTATTGAAATGGGAAGCAACGAGAAGGTCAGGGTTATTGCTACAGGCAGAGTGGGAGTGTTCCTCAATACAATCTCTGTTTGGTCTCCCCAATGTAAGGGAGACTGCATAGTGAGCAGCAATGACAGGAGACTGGATTGAAAGAGTACAAGTGAAATGCTTCTTCATCTGGAAGGTATATGTTGGGTTGCTAAGGAATGACGAATGCGACAGTGACCATTCCAAATACCTGGCGAAATAGACTACATCATTGGGACTTCCACAGCAACAGCTTTAGTCAGGCCTTTTGACAATTTTTTCCCGTCATCTTAAGCTGTTCCCCACATCTTAACAACAGGGTCTATATAACAGTCTGCTTGTCACATATGCTACTGTCTGTTTCAAACTGATTTACTTTGTTTCAAATGTACTTGCAAGTCTGCTCTTTGCAATTGCATTTGTAAATTCAAGCCTTGTTATGCTATAGATTAAACACAGAACTCTATGACTTCCTTTTTTATATAGTCTACACCACTATCCACAAACCCAACGATCTACTAAGCCTTCTTAACAATAATTTCAACTTGCCTGGCCACCTCTAATTTCCTGTCTTCTGCATCCCTCTCTCTTTAAAGAGAGGTTATATTTTCCAGTCCTCTGGGACCCTCCAGTGTTTCCTGAAAAATTCCTGAAATATCACCAACAGGACCTCTGCAACACCTCAACTATCTCCTTAGAAGAATGGGTTGTGGGCCATCTGGCCTGGGTGATTTACCAATCTTCAGACCGTTCAGCTTCCCCAGCAACTTCTCCTTAGTGGTAGTCACTATCATTACCTCTGGCCCCGACTCTCTTGAAGTTCTGGTAGGCTGCTGGTGTCTTCCACTTTGAGGACTGATGAAAAGTATCTATTCAACTCCTCTGTTATTTTTTTTCTTTCCCACAAACTATCACAGCCTCATTTTCTAGCAGTCTGATGTTTGCTTTTCCCACCCTCCCTTCCCTGTTACATATCTAAGAATCTCTGGCAACCTTGTGTTATATCATTTGCACCTTTACCATCCTATTTAATTATCGCCTCCTTATTGCTTTTATTAGTTATCCTCTGTTGATAATAAAGGATCTCTCTCGATCCTTCGGATTCTCAATAATCTTCACCACATTGTATGCTTTCTCTTTTGATTTGATGCTGTCTCTGACTTCTCCTATCACTCACGGCTGCCTTGTCCATTCCTGAGTACGTTTCTTCTTCTTTGGGATGAATTACTGATGTGCCTCTGAATTATCCCCAGAAACTGTTGCCATTGATGCTCCATGGTTCAAAGTTTGTGCGAAGATTTGTAGCTCGGGTGCTCGTTGTTGTGGTTCTGTTAGCCGAGCTGGAAGTTTTTGTTGCAAGCGTTTCGTCCCCTGGCTAGGCGACATCATCAGTGCTTGGGAGCCTCCAAAGAGAGAAAGGGAGGGAGAATATAGATGATGAGATGTAAAAATAGAGAAAGCTACATTACCGATAGAAGTAGATATCCTTCCCTACTTGTATTGGTATTTCCCGTGTGCTGTGGTCCTCTGTACAACACAGGATGGAGTTTGTGGATGAATTCATCAAAGTAACGTTACTTAATTATTGTCACATCATAGCAAGAAAAATAAATGAGAGATGGGACATGGAGAATAATCGGAGGATTTATTAACGGGATACAAAGAGAGAAAGGGAGGGAGAATATAGATGATGAGATGTAAAAATAGAGAAAGCTACATTACCGATAGAAGTAGATATCCTTCCCTACTTGTATTGGTATTTCCCGTGTGCTGTGGTCCTCTGTACAACACAGTGATATGCTCAAATGCTGGGTGTGACGCCAGAACATTTATCTCCTACAATATTACAGCTGCCAGTTGTTTACAGAACCCAGCAGGACCATATATTTATTTCCTGGTAGAAAATGGATTAACTGAAAGAAGTTGGGACACCAGAAGCAGGAATTTAGAACATACATCCTGGTAAGGTTGAGAGACTGGAGCAGGGAACCCCAGAAAAGGAGGGGACGTTGAGAGAAGGAGAACATGACACCTCAGAAGAGGATCAAATAATGTTTGAACATTCTTTAAATTTTGGACATCATATGCATCATATTTTGTTTACATTTTCTTCGTTGGTCATTATGTATGTGTTTTGCAAATATGAACAATCTTATCTATCTGCACATCCACTGATTAAAGAGTGAATATAAAATAATGTTCCTCGATTTCAAATTATCCTGTTGTGTTTACACTGTCACTCGCCATTCCCTGATGTATTCTGTTTCTTTCACTGCATTTTATTTTATTCCGTCAGTCGAGAAGATATTGGTGACTTGGGAGTGATATCACTTTACTCCTCTCCAGGTTCTATAGCCAGCGTGTCCAATTCCTTTCTGTTTCTTAACCAAGGACACATATGAATTGTCGCTGAAGCTTCAATCCCAATAAAAAGGCAATTGTAAACATAACATTTACTTGTTGACTAAGGACAAAAATCTGAAAAGGAGGAGGCGTATAAACTGTGCAATAAGATGTTTGCATCTTTAGAAACAAATTATTGAAGTGCATTGGTTAAAGATGAACTGTTGCCTTACTACAGGAGTGAGAGGAAGGACCGGACAAATCTGTATTTCCTGTGTTCAGGGAGGTTAACCCCAGAAGCAGTTTTCAGACTGATACTTGTTGAGGGGGAAGAGACTTCAGTGCAGTAATGAGCACTCAATTGGCTCTTAGGAATATCATTTCATTGAGCATGATTTGTGATTTACACAGCAGAGTCATCAAAACAGTGAAGAGAAAGCATCATCTTTCTCCTTTACCTCGAACATTGTTGGACTGATTGCAGATGGACAATAAGACCAATAGCAGGCGATATCAACGTCCCATCCAGGCTAGGTATTGTTGTTACATTAAAAGGATTGTAGTGAAAGTGGGTTAACACAGTGATTGTGATTGATGTCAGTCTCCATGGATTCTAATTGTGTCACTGGAGGGTTTCCCTCTTCTATTAATAAGGGGGTTTTTTCAATGTGTTATTCCACTGTATCGGAGGCAGCAGCATCCTCAACATCATTGGAATCAGCAGCTCCATAGAGAAGGAAGAGATCAGAACCTGAGAACATTAGGCTGGAATGTTAAAACAATAGATCAGTATCTGACAACATAAGACTGGAATGTTCCAACAATGGATCAGGATCTGTGGACATTAGACCGGAATGCTCCAGCAATGAATCAGAACCTGAGAACATTAGATTGGAATGTTCCAACAATGGATCAGAATCTGAAAAAAATAGACTGGAATGTTCTAACAATGGATCAGGATCTCATAATATTAGATTGAAGTGTTCCAACCATGAATCAGAATCTGAGAACATTAGCCTGGAGTGTTTCAACAATGGATCAGAATCTGAGAACATTAGACTGGAATGTTACAAGAATAGACAGGAGTTTTTCGTCGGGTCTTAACTGACTTTCTCTGAAATGGCCATCGTTAACATTGCGGATGGAAGCTACACTGATGATTATTCAAGCAGGATACTATCCCATCCTCGCTATTGTTGGTGTTCCTGGTGAGTCTATCTCTGTCCATTGATTTAATATGTAAGCCATTGTGAACACCATCACTATTTCTGTTGATTATATTTGGTAAATATGTCAACTTTTGTATTCACTTTCAATGACAAACTCTATTCCTGTTCTAGGAATTTCTTACACTTTAGTTCCAAATAACTGTAGAAGAACAGACGTGGTTCTAACCATGATTGCCCTATTTTACCCAGAGCTTATTGAAATCTCAATATTCCATTTATCACTAAACCTGAGCATTACCACCCCCACAATACTCTCAGCCTTCACTTCGGGCTCAGTGCTGTTTCTGAATAAACCCTCATCTTCACCTTTCCAGTTGCACTTCTCTTCTGGTCACTCTTCCAGTTACAAATACTTTGAACTGAATTGAATTGAATTGACTTTATTGTCACGTGTACCCAGGCACAGTGAAAAGCTTTGTCTTGCGAGCAATACAGGCAGATCATACACTTAAACAACATAGATAAGTAAATGATGGGTAAACAGCGGCAAAAAGAAAAACACAGGTACAGGCGAATGTTCAGAATTTGTGATTCCATTCAGTATTCTAGCAATAGTAAAGTGGAAACAGTTATGAAGTTGGCCGGTGTGTGTGTTCAGCCTTCTGTACCTTCTCCTCGATGGTAGTGTTGTAGAAAAACATTGCCAGGGTGGGATGGATCTTTGAGAATTCCGGGGTCTTTTCTTGACAGCGGGCCTGGTAGACGGATTCTGAAAGATAGGAGGTTGACTTTTATGATAGTCCAGGCCGAGTTTACCACTCTCTGTAACCGTCTCCAATCTTGAATGGTACAGCTGCCATAAAAGGTACTGATACGTCCGGACAAAATGCTCTCGGTGGCGCACCTATAAAAGTTGGCAAGGGTATTCGCCCTCGTGCCAAATTCCTCAGCTGCCTGAGGAAGAAGAGATGTTGTTGCACCTTTATAACCAATGCATCCGCATGAAGAGTTCAAGAAATCGGGTTGTGGATGACCACTCCCAGGAGCTTGACACTCTCCCCTCATTCCACCTCTGTGCTGTTAATGTGTCGGGGGGTATGAGTAACATCCCGCCTAAAGTTAATATTGAGTTCCTTAGTTTTGCTGGCATTCCGACTGCACCATTTTGCAAGGTTTTCCACCTCCCGTATGTAGTTCGTTTCATCGCCATCTGAGATTCAACCGACTATGGTGGTGTCATCAGCGAACTTGTAAATGGTATTGGACCAGGATTTGGCGATGCAGTCATGGTTAAACAGTGAATACAGAAGGGGCTGTTTACACAACCCTGTGGGGCTCTAGTGTTGAGTGTTAGTGAGGATGAAATATTGCCCCCAATCTTCACTGATTGTCGCCTATGGGTCAGAAAACTGAGGATCCAGTTGCAGAGAGTGGGACTTAGGCTGCGATCACTAAGTTTAGTAATCAGTCTGTAAGGGATAGTAGTGTTGAAGGCTGAATTGTAGTCAATGAGTAGGATTTTTACGTAGCTGTTCTTGGTGTTAAGATGTTCGAGGGAGGAGTGAAGGGAAAGTGATATGGCATCTGACGTGGATCTGTTGGTCCGACAGGCAAGTTGGATTGGGTAAAGGCTAGTGGGGAGGCTGGAGTTGATTAATGCCATGACCAGCCTTTCTACGTACTTCACGACCAACGAAGATCACAAACTCATTCTTGTACATCCCTGGACCTGTGCACAGTGCAACATGTGAAGCCAGTTTCATTCTAAAAGCAGGCGGTCACAGTTTTGTGTCACTTCTTTCAGCATAATCTGTGACCTCACACTACGGAGAGGATTGTATTGACAATGACCACTGAACTGTTTTCATTCCAGAACATTCCGAGCAGGAGAGGGGGCCATGTTCATTATTTCCCGAGTGCACTGCTCCAAAGGACTCACTTCGTTATACAGGCTATCTCTGCTCCACGAAGGAAGATTCAGAGGACCAAGTGACGTTTGAAAAATTAGAGACTGTAGGAGATTAGAATTAATAAACTGTGATTACTCAAAAAAAACTAGTTAAAGTGAAGGTTGGTAAGTTACTGCTTAAGATGAGCCCCATCCCAGAGACTTCAGGGAGGTTGCAATGGAGCTACTGAATGAGTTATAGGGTCACACAGCACAGGAACAGACCCTGTTTCAAAACAGTCTATGATTACCATAGTCCTAAACTAACCTAGTGCCCCCTGCCCGTGATTGGACCATAATCCTCCAAATCCTCCCTATTCATGTCTTTGAAATGCTGTAATTGCAAGAAGTAATTATTGAATAGCCTTCAAAATTGTTGAGACTGAAAATGCTGGTTCCTGCCTACTGGATAGTCGCTTTATTTACCCTAAATATTTAAAACGCGTCTGGGAGGGAAATCAAATAAAGTCCAAATATTGGCCAACTTCGTTTAAGAGTTGCAGAAAATATTCAACTGTTAATCAGGAATGTGATATCTCGACACTTGGGGAATCATGATAGGAATTGACAGAGTAACTTAGCTCCAGGAAAGGGAAGCTATCTTTGAGAAACCTGTGGAATTTGTGTTAACTGTGACATCCACAAATGAGAACCGGTGGGAGCTGTGTATTTGAATTTGCAGGCATGGTTATTGACAGGTGAGAAAAAGTCCATGGGTAAGGGGAGACATAAATCTTGGATTGAGAATTCGTTAGTGAAGACAATACAGAGAGCTGCACCCGCTTCTGGACTGAAGGGCATTACTCGCAGAGTATCACATGGATCAGTGTTTGGATCACAGCAATTTACATGGTAGACGAATGATTTGGATGTGGGCAACATATAGCTCAGATCGCATTTTTAATTAATTAAATGGTGCGAGGTTGGGAAATGACGTTGTCCGAAGGGATGTGCATGTCCTTGATTATGAGTCACCAACAACAGTCCATCCAGGGGTCACAGAGTCATGGGGTCTTCCAGCACGGAGACAGGCCATTTGGCTCAAACTATTCCATGCCGGCCTGTTACGAGGTCGAGAGCATGTCTGGTCACTTTAAGATAAGAAATGTTTTTCTGGATTTAATGTACAGCCAAATCTGCCACCAAGAGGTAAGGCTGTTCCAAATGTAACATTTAGCTGTTAAATGGGTACCTGAGTTTTTGGTGCTGCTTTGATATCAATTCGAATGTAACCAATTAGTTTAAATTATGGCCAGGATATCAAAAGCCAGTGGAATTTGAATGTTATTGTTTTGTCATCTGGAAAGTAATGAAGTATTTAATACTCAATGAATCATGGGGGAAGTAAACCCGGTACTTTCAAAATTAGAGGGAGAGTAACTGCCATAGAACAGCAGAGCAACTGCTGTAGAGCCCGAGAGCTGACGACCCATCAGTATTTTTGTCTCAAGGTGGTGGGAAACACTCTCTATCAAAGGCACCATTTCATGTAAAGGCTACTGGCAATTAAAACAGAAAGGAAGACAACAGGGAGATCAACAAATGGACGATTGAAGACAGCAGAGAAGACAGAGACTGCGTGGTCTTGAGATTATGTTAGTGCATGTTTAATAAGCGGAACACGATTTTTTTAATAGAAGTGGAATCAGATAGTAAGTCGTTACAAAAGGGGCTTGAATTTTATGAATAGTTGTAGTTTATTATTCAAACCTAGATTTCAGAAAATAAATTGTTAATTTTCTTTAAATAATGGAATTTAGAAATCTCTGTCACACATATTTTGACAGATTACGAGACGAGGCAAGCTTTTCTGGGTGTTTGGTTTAATTAATAGAGGGGTTCGACTCCACGTTGTAAATGCCCATCCACACTAACCCCATTTCCCTGCACTTGGCCCATGCCCTTCTCATCCTTCCCTGTCCAAACATTCATCTAAATTCCCTTTAAGCGTTGATAATGTACTCATCTCAACGACTTCCACTGTTAGCTCATTCCATATGCATACCACACTCTGTGTAAAATAAAATTTGCCTCTAAGGTTCCCTTTTATTCCTTCCCCTCTGGTTTTCGATTCTCCAAACCTTGGAAAAAGAATGAGTGCATTCACCTTATCCATGCCTCTCGTGATCTTATACACTTCTCTAAGACCCCGCTCAGTCTCCTCTGCTCAAAAGAAAATGTCCTAGCTTTTTCAACCTCTCGCTATTACTCAAATCATATGAGTCCTGGCAACATCCTGCAAATTCCTTATGCACTGTTTCCAGTTTAACAACATCCTTACGATAACAAGGTGACTAAAACTGAACAAAATTCTGCAAGTACGGCCAACGTCATGTTGTTTGCAATCCTCGACATCAGCTACAATACCTACTTTCTGACACAGTCAGCCATTCCCACCAGCTTCTCCCCTCCATAGAGAACACTAGTCTGCCTTCTCGGAGATGGAAGATGCCTCCTTGAGACTTCACACAAAACATTTGCCTTCCCTCCTCAATGCTAGAAAACCACGTTAAAGTTCCACGTGTGTACCAACATGGAGCAGTCTGTCTATGCAGCCACAGCTCCATTTGCTTTTCATGTTGGGACATCAACTACCTCCTTCTGGCTCTGTGTAAGTGACTCGAGGGGCTGAATTGACTCCTCCTGTCACTTTCTAAGTGATTCAAGTTACTGATTGGCTTCTTCCTCGTCCGAATGGATAGGTCCAAGATCCTGATTGAGTTACACCCGGATCCTGTTGAACAGCTCGATGTGCTGACTAACGTGACGATGATGTAACTTGTTATTTTCTCCTGATTTATTTTAAGACACAGATTGAACAATAGTTCCAAAACTGGCTACTTACGGCCACTAAAGTAACCAGCTTGGGAAACGTTGGTTAATTTTAATGTGGCCTGAATGTGTGTGACCAGCTCTCACAGATTAGGATTTCTGTGTTTTGGTTTCTCATAACATCAGAGGCTATTGGGGTCTCAGCAGATTTGGAAGCTTCAGTGAATGTCTCCTGACTGCTACTCTCTCTGAATTTTCTCTTGATGTTGTTTTTTATTTCCTCCTGAAGAGCTATGAGAATTTGTGTCTGAATTTGCCTTTTTGCCAAGTGCTTGTCTTTATGGGATCTTACTACATCGGTACAGTTAGTTAGTAATAGATACTGTATCCATTTTTAATTTAAGTTTTCCAGTCGTGTGAAGTTATTCTAAGTTCCTCTTTCTTTGATTGTATTTTAATGACAGCGTTTAAATAATCTGTGTTTTGCTTAACATCGAATAGTTTCACCAATTCCATTTCATCAGAACCAGCTGTGTTACATTTACCTTTAGAATAACAAAAGGGTTGGATTTACACTACAACCTCAAAATATCTTTAAGGGGATCTGACCGGGTCCATAACACTGGACTCCTTCTCTTCCTGTGTAATAGGCAGGAGGGTTTGAATGGGATATCCTTCTTTTTGTTCAGTAGTTTCAATGGACTGAATGGCTTCCTCAATATCCTCTGAATTGAGCTTGAGGCGCTGAATGAACTCTTCTTTTCACTGTGGAATTAAGCAGCATCTAGCAGTACTGTAACATGAATGCTACAAATAATTTAACAGCACAGGCCTAAATGTTGTCGAGGTCTTGCTGCACATGGACACAGACTGCTTCAGCAGCTGAGAGGTGACACATTGTTCTGAACATTGTATGATATTCAAGAAGCATTCCCACTTCTAACTTCCAACAAAGTTACCATCACCCACATTGTACTGGTTTTTTTGGTGAAGGTTTGCTTACTGTCCTCCCTTGTCTGTATCCCATTGCAGACTCTCTGTCTCCTATTGACATCTTATTGAATGGTTATCATGGTTTATGAGCAAACTGAGCTCCAATCCATTCAGCCTCTTCATCCAAATCATTAACCTGGATTGTAAACTGTTAATAAACTCACACTGGTCGCTAAGGAATTCCACTAGTTACAGCTTTCAACCTGAAAACAAGTAATTATCTCTACTCAGTACATCTGGCTAGCAAACCAGGGCTCCCCTGCTCCTGTGTACTTGCCCAGAAAGGTTGAATGGCCTCCTCCTGTGCGGTGCAATTTAATTAATGGGCTGAATGACTGTATTCCTGTGTAACTCAGATGGGCAGAATGACCTTCTCCTGTCTCATTACAACGATGCTGACTGCCTGACTGGTGTCTTCCTCTCTCTCCATAAAAGCCTCAAAGTTTGAGTTGGGAGAACAACATGTGGGATGGGAGCAGCAGTTGGCCATTCGCCCCCTACTGCTTGCTGCTTAGTTTAGAAACATCATGGCTGGTCTGATTGTAGCTGACCACCCCTCTCTTGTCTGTTCCCAATAAACATTGACTCTTCTGTCTATCAAAGGTCAGTCAAGGTCAGCCTTGAATATCTTCAATGATCCAATCTTTGCTGTTCCCGGGGAATGGCAGTCTGAAGGAAAAAGGAACAGCCATATCTCAAACGGTAATGGGAGATGCACAACAAATAGGAACAGACATAGACCATTCAGCCCCTCAAACCTATCCCACAGTCCTATTGACTGTTCAGTATTTATGAAACTCACCGTCTACTGCACCCTTGGGAAAATATTCCTGTCATCTTAAGGCCGTAAAGCATAGGAAATTGAAATAAGTCCATTTGGCCCATCAAATCTACATTGCGGTTTGACCCTGCCTGACATGTCTCTCAACACAATTCTCTTGCCTGCTCATTGTAAGTCTTGATCCATGTTTTAATCAAAAATGAACAATCTCTGTCTTAAAGATATGAAGCTGTCTGTGTCTCTATATGTCTGTGTGAGTGTGTGTATGTGTGTTTTTATGTGTATCTGCTTAATGGCAGGACGCAGGGTGGTTGTGGATGGTTGTTTATCGAACTGGAAGCCTGTGAGCAGCCGTGATCCACAGGAATTTGTGCTGGATCTACTTTTGTTTGTCATTTATGCAAATTATTTAGATGAGAATTATAGGAGGCATGATTAGTAAATTTGCAGATGACATCAAGATTGGTTGTATAGTGGACAGGGTTTGCATAATGGTTCATAGTCGAAGATTGCAAAGAGATCTTGATCAATTAAATCAGTGAAACGTGGAGATGTACAGCAGGGAAACAGACCGTATGACTCATCCAACCGACCAGATATTCTGAATGAATCTCATCCCATTTGGCAGCATTTGTCCCATATATCTCTAAACTCTTCCTATTCGTATACCCATGCCTTTTAAATGTTGTAAGTGTACCAGCCTCCACCACTTCCTCTGGCAACTCATTCCATACACGCACCACCCTCTGCATGAAAAAGTTGCCGTTTAGGTCCCTCTTAAACCTTTTTCTTCCCACCGTAAACCCATGCCATGTAATTTTGGACTCCCCTACCCTTGGAAATAGACCTTGACTATTCACTCTTCCCATGATTTTATAATCCTGAAGAAGCTGCAAATGTGACTCCAATCAATACAAATGGCTGTGCTTTCAGTCATCCCGGGCCTAAATGCTGACATTCAATACTGACACCTCTTCCTTCTCCATCAAGTCACAATTCTAAAATCATTTTAATCAACGTGTTCGGACATATAATGAAATATCTTTGTGGGATTTGAACCTCGATCTTTAGGCTCAGAGGTAGGGTCACTAACACCACTCAACAATAGCCCCTAAATCTGCAACATGATTCTCCTGTTGTTTGTTAATCAGCCTGTTCTGACATGCTGTGACACATCTCCACAATGGGCAGTACTTGAATCCAGTTGATCTTCTCCAGAGATAGGGACATTTCACACACGTTCACGGACTTGAATCGAATCCCAAGCTCTGACTCAGCGGCAGGGGCGCTACCCACCACACAAGACTTAAACCATACCCAGAATTTTGGTCATACTTGATGTGTTGGCTTTCAGCTCTGTATGGATTTATTAAATTCTGATTTACATTACTGAAAGACACAGGCAACAGTTCTCATTGTTAAACAAATAAAAGGCATTAGTGCTGAGATCCCCTGTGGACATTCCCCTCAACAATAAGTATACCGTTTTGGATACTGCTGGGGGGATGACCAGAGGAAAGCCATAGCAGTCAGTTCTCTGGCATTGAGCCTGACACTGTGGCAAAGAAGGGAAGGGGGCAGAATAGAAAAGTACTCGTGGTAGGGGACTCGATGGTTAGGGGAATTGACAGGAGATTTTGTGGTCAGGATCGGGATTCCCGGAAGGTATGTTGCCTCCCTGGTGCCAGGGACGGGACGTCTCCGATCGGGTGTATAAGGTTCTAAAAGGGGAGGGCGAACAGCCAGAAATCTTGTTATATGTTGGCACTAATGATATAGCCAGGAAAAGGATCGAAGATATAAAAAGTGATTGCAAGGAGTTAGGATGGAAGCTGCAAAGCAGGACAAACAGAGTAGTGTTCTGTCGTTTACTACCAGTGCCACGAGGAAAGGGAGCGGGCGCAGCTTAATACGTGGCTGCGCAGCTGTTGCAGGAGGGAGGGCTTCAGATATGTAGATAATTGGGATGCCTTCCGGGGAAGGTGGGATCTGTACAAGAAGGACGGGTTGCATCTGAACTGGAAGGGGACCAATGTCCTGGGTGGAAAGTTTGCTCGAGTAATTCAAGAGGGTTTAAACTAGTATGGCAGGTGGGTGGGAACCTGAGCTGTATACCGGAGGTGAGAGTTGATGCAGATGAGGCAATAGCAAGAGGTAGACCAGCTAGTGGGAAGGACTTTCTTGGCAAGGAACCAAGGTATCAGTTAAAGTGTGTTTGCTTTAACGCAAGGAGTATCAGGAATAAAAGTGACAAACTTAGAGCATGGATCAGTACCTGGTGCTATGATATTGTGGCCATAACAGAGACATGGGTTTCTCAGGGGCAGGAATGGTTGTTGGATGTTCCAGGGTTTAGAGCATTTAAAAAGAATAGGGAGGGGGAAAAAGAGGAAGGGGTGTTACACTACTAATCAGAGAGGGCATCACAGCTACAGAAGCTTCCATTGTCGAGGACGATCTGCATACCGAGGCAGTATGGGTGGAAATTAGGAACAGCAAGAGAGCAGGCACCTCTTTAGGGGTTTACTACAGACCCCCCCAATAGCAGCAGGGAGATGGAAGAAAGCATAGGTCGGCAGATTTTGGAAAAGTGTGGACGCAGTCGGGTTGTTGCAATGGGTGTCTTTAACTTTCCCAATATTGATTGGAACCTCCTTCGAGCAAAAGATTTGAATGGAGCTGTTTTTGTAAGGTGTGTTCAGGAGGGTTTCCTAACTCAGAATGTTGACAGGCCGACGAGGCGAGAGGCCATTCTAGACTTAGTGCTAGGAAACGAGCCAGGGCAGGTATCAGATTTTGTGGTGGGAGAGAATTTTGGTGATAGTGACCACAACTTTGAAAAGGTGACGAAGGAGGTTGATGAGGGGAAAGCGGTAGATGTGGTATATATGGATTTTAGTAAGGCGTTTTATAAGGTTCCCCATGGTAGGCCACTGCAGAAAATACGGAGATATGGTATTGAGGGTGAGTTGGAGGTTTGGATTAGGAATTGGCTGGATGGAAGAAGACAGAGGGTAGTAGTTGATGGCAAAGTTTCTTCATGGAGTGCCGTCACTAGCGGTGTTCCGCAAGGATCTGTTTTGGGACCATTGCTGTTTGTCATTTTTATAAATGACATGGAAGAGGGGTTAGAAGGTTGGGTGAGCAAGTTTGCGGATGACACAAAAGTCGGAGGAGTTGTTGACAGTGAGGAAGCATGTGGCAGGTTACAGAAGGATATAGAGAAGCTGCAGAGCTGGGCAGAAAGGTGGCAAATGGAATTCAACGTAGCTAAAAGGGGTAAGATAAAGGAACCTTGGATGAGGAGAGCGGTGGAGCTTCTCGTCAAAAGGAAGAAGGTAGCTCACATAAGGTGGAGGAAGCTAGGGTCAAGTTCAACTCTACAGGATTACAGGCAGGCAAGGAAGGGGCTTAAAATGGTCTGAGGAGAGCCAGGAGGGGCACGAGAAAGGCTTGGCAGAACGGATTAGGGAGAACACAAAGGCATTTTACACTTATGTGAGGAATAAGAGAATGGTGAAAGAAAGAGTAGGGCCGATCAGGGATCGCATAGGGAATTTGTGTGTGGAATCTGAGGAGGTAGCGGAAGCCCTAAATGAGTTATTTTGCTTCTGTCTTTACGAAAGAAACGAATTTTGTAGTGAATGAAATCTTTGAAGAGCAGGTGTGCAAGCTGAAATGGATAGAGATAGAGGAAGCTGATGTGCTGAAAATTTTGTCAAACATTAAGATTGACATGTCGCCAGGCCCGGACCAGATTTGCCCTCGGCTGCTTTGGGAAACGAGAAATGCAATTGCTTCGCCACAATGTAATTCCTCTCTTCAAGAAAGGAAATAGGGAAATCCCCGGCAATTACAGACCAGTCAGTCTCACGGCTGCCATCTGCAAGGTGTTAGAAAGGATTCTGAGGGATAGAATTTATGACCATCAGGAAGAGCATGGCTTGATTAAATGCAGTCAACACGGCTTTGTGAGGGGCAGGTCATGCCTCACAAACCTTATCGAGTTCTTTGAGGATGTGACTAGAAAGGTTGATTAGGGTCGAGCTGTGGATGTAGTGTATATGGACTTCAGCAAGGCATTTGATAAGATTCCCCATGGTGGACTTCAGCAAGGCATTTGATAAGATTCCCCATGGTAGGCTTATTCAGGTCAGGAGGAATGGGATTCAGGGGAACATAGCTGTCTGGATAAAGACTTGGCTGGCCAACAGAAGATAGCGAGTGGTAGTAGAAGGAAAATATTCTGCCTGGAAGTCTGTGGTGAGTGGTGTTCCACTCTGTCCTTGGGCCTCTATTGTTTGTAATTTTTATTAATGACTTGGATGAGGGGATTGAAGGATGAGTCAGCAGGTTTGCAGATGACACAAAGTTTGGAGGTGTCGTTGACAGTATAGAGTGCTGTTGTAGGCTGCAGCGGGACATTGACAGGATGCAGAGATGGGCTGAGAGGTGGCAGATGGAGTTCAAACTGGATAAATGCGAGGTGATGCATTTTGGAAGGTCGAATTTGAAAGCTGAGTACAAGATTAAGGATAGGATTCTTGGCAATGTGGAGGAACAGAGGGATCTTAGTGTGCAGGTACATAGATCCCTTAAAATGGACA
>NW_025215364.1:84900-94924 GCF_004010195.1 Chiloscyllium plagiosum
GGGTTCAGAGGAGGTTTACCAGGATGCTGCCTGGACTGGAGGGCTTATCTTATGAGGAGAGGTTGACTGAGCTCGGACTTTTTTCATTGGAGAAAAGGAGGAGAAGAGGGGACCTAATTGAGGTATACAAGATAATGCGAGGCATAGATAGAGTTGATAGCCAGAGACTATTTCCCAGGGCATAAATGACTAACATGAGGGATCATAGTTTTAAGCTGGTTGGAGGAAAGTATAGAGGGGATGTCAGAGGCGGGTTCTTTACACAGAGAGTTGTGAGAGCATGGAATGCGTTGCCAGCAGCAGTTGTGGCAGGGTTATTAGGGAATTTAAGAGACTCCTGGACATGCATATGGTCATAGAAATTTGAGGGTGCATACAAGAGGATCAGTGGTCGGCACAACATCGTGGGCTGAAGGGCCTGTCCTGTGCTATACTGTTCTATGTTCTATGTTCTATGTATTAGCTTCAACTAAAGGATGATGAGTGCATCTGCGGGGCCATCGAAATAAACTATCAACATCATTAATTGTTTGTCTATGATTTCCAGCTTAAGTGGTTATTGTCTGTAATCTGCAATATCAGGGAAAGAAATCCTGCAGACACATTTTGCACTATGAAGAATCTCGAGAAGATATAAACACGGGACACCAGAGATGAGGAGAGAGAGCACAATTTCTGGTCAAAAAGACATCGATCACTATTTCCAACTTCTGGCATGTGCTTTCCGTCTTCCTTAAATAATTATGAGATACAAGACAAACCAAGCTCTGGGTCATTGGGAAAGTCAAGGCTGGTGTCTGTAGGCCTTCTGGAGAGTGGAGAGTCTTTTAAACCTGAAGGGTAGTGTGAGGGGACACAAATATCTCTCACTGGGCTGAGGTGTGGCAGATGTAGTTTAACTTTAATAAATGTGTGGTAATGCATTTTAGTAAAAAAAAAACAAGGGGAGGTCTTATACAATTAACAGTAGTGCATTGTCAGTATTGTAGAAAAGAGGGACCCACGGGTGCAGGTCTACTTTTTTGATGTTTACAACATATACAGACAGGTGTTTACGGTTACTTCGTTTGAGCTCAGACCTCGTGTTTAGAAGTTAGGAAGTCATGCTGAGATTGTGCAGGACATTGATAAAGCCTCTTCAGTCGTTCTGTTATTGGAAGGAGCTTATGAAGCTGGAGAGGAGATTTACCAGGATGTTACGTGAACGTAACATCTTCTGCCTCGGGACCCTACAATCACATGGCATGACCATTCGAGTCACTGATTTGCAAATCTCTCTTCACCGACCCAGGTACAAAATCAAGCCATCCGACTCAGATCTGCCCTCTTGAGGGAACCTATCTGTCCATCTTCCTTCCCACCGATCCACTCCACACTCCCCACCGGACCATCACAATTACCTCTTACCATAACCCAGCTATTGCCTATCTTTCACCTTGCCTCACGCCCACCACTCGTTTTTTTGCAGACCCCTTTCCCCTCCCCAGTCCTGAAGAAGGATCCTGCCTGAAATGTTGACTTACTTCCTCCTCAGTTGCTGCCTGACCTGCTGTGCCGTTTCCACGGCCATACTTTATTTAATCTGAATTCTTCAGCATCTGCAGTCCCCATTGTCGCTACAGTTGGTGTTCCTGGTAAGTCATTCTCTCTCCATTAAAGCAGGTTAGACTGAATTGCTGCTCATACAATTTAAAATTTAAGTAATTGGAAGTCAACGTTTTCAGTTCCAATCAAAAAATCCACTTCTTAGAAACTATAGCTTGTAAATTACTATTTACAAATTACTCACCAATATGCGAGGAAGTTACAGATTGTTATAAAACTCCACAATCCTTCTAGCCCTTCACGGGTCTACATTTCCATATCCTCTCCACTCACTAGTTCTGTCCGATACCACCATCATGATATCCCCGTCTCCTCCTCAGACTCAGTGCATCTTCTGAGTAAACCATCATTTGTGCCTTTCTAAATCCAGATTCACTCTGCTTTTAGTCCCTTCTAACCACGTGTCTATTACAAAATTATTGCTCTTGTGATGTTTCTCTTATTCTCGGCACAGAATCTATCGGACAGGAAAATAGTGCCTGGTGCTCAAGTCATTCACTCATAATCTCGAGTCACAGAATAATAATCTGTTGATATCACATGAAGGAAATTGATGGCATTGAAATGCAATTACCATCATTAATTATAAGAAGCCCATCTGCTTATCTCATGTCCCTAAGAGAAGGCAATAGCCCATCCTTCCCTAGTCAGGTCTCTGTGTGTCTGCAAACCCACAGCAATGTGTTTTACTCTTTACTGTCCTGTGGAACAGCTGAACCAGCCACTCAGTTCAAGATTGACATGACATGCTGGCCTGACAAGGGCTGCACACATCCCGGGAAACAAGAACAAAACGAAAGATAGCTTCCTTCCTGTTCCTGTTTCCCATATTCCCACAACTCATTTCCATTTGGATAGGTGATCATTCCATATTTCAAGTGCATTCTTTCTTCGTCTCTCCCCGAGAATGATGTTAATCCCCATCGGCACCTCTGATGTGACATACAGATTTAAGGAGTGTTTAAATTCCACATCATTCACAGTGTAGCGAGAAGGAATGGCTTTTTATACCACGGTAAAGAATCGCTGATGTCTAAGTGTGGAAAAAGAGTTATTGTGATCAACCCTGAGAGTGTTGTTGACGCAGTCTTTGGGATATTGTGGACTGATTTTCTCTCCTTTAAAAGGGATAATCGCCTTTCCAAAGATAGAGTGCAATGGTCTTTCACCAGACTAATCCCTGGGATGGTGGTACCACGAGGAGTAAGTGATTATTAATCTCTAGCTCTGTGAGAGAATAAGAGGTGATTGCATTGAAACATGAAGGGCAGCGACAGTCACTCATGATGTCCTGAACAGACACTGATACGATGAAAAATTCCATGGCTTCCTTTTTACTCGGGTTACACGATTGCCGATAGTTTAAGAGCCTCTGAGAATATTCCCATCACACCACTGCACTCCCTATGCCGATTGAGAGAGACAGAGGGCCAGTCTTTGAATAAACTCTCCCCACATTAATACAGTGCAGTTGGTGTGTGATCCTGCACTGAACGTCATGTTATGCACGATCCTGACAGCAGCCAAAATACCTTTATTCCCACCAGCTTCTGAACTCCATGGAGGACATGGATCTGACTTCGAGGAGATAGAAGATATCTCCATGAGACTTGGCACAAAACATTTGGCTTCCTTCCTCACTGCCGGCAAACCCCATTAAAGTATCATATGTTCCACAGGCAACGGAGCCACGAGGAACATCGTGGAGCTGCCTGAGTGCAGTCCCTGCTCCATTGGTTTGTCACGCTGGAGCATCAATGACACACTCCTATTCCTGCATACTTGTCTCGATGGGCTGAATGGCCTCCATCTGGTGCCATGGAACAGGTTCAGTCTCTGGTTGAGCTCTGCCTGATCCTGTTTAACAGCTGGATGTACTGACTGGACCCCTCCTCCTCCTGTGGAACAGGCAGGATTGAATAGGTATCGCTCCTCCTGTGCAGTAGTTTCAATGGGCTGAATTGCTTCCACATATCTGTGTGTAACCAGCTTGAGATGCTGAATGAGCTCCTCTTTTGACTGTAGAAATGTGCAGTGCCTGGCTTTGTTGTTATATGAATGTTACTTTAACAGCACAAACCTGAATGCTGTCCCAGTCTTGCTGCACATGGACATATGGTTCAGGAGTTGAGGGGGTCAAAAATATTCTGAACACTGTATGAACTTCCGTGACCATCCTCACTTCTGATCACGGTGTGGGGGTGGGGGGTGGGGGGGTTGGTGTAGCCATTGATGGAGCAGCTGAAGATGTTTGTGCTGAGGAAGCTACCCTGAGGATCTCCTGAGCCAATGCCCCGGGACTGAGAGGATTGTCAGTCACCACCCACAAGCATCTTCCTTTGTGCTCTGTAAGACCCCGACCAGTGGAGAGGTTACACCCTATTCTCATTCAGCTCAAATAAGTAGGTGGTCCCGATGACACCCTCAGTCAAACACTGCCTTGATTTGAAGGCCATTCACGTTTCCTGAAGCTCATGTGTGTCTTTGATATTAATATTTTGTCAGGCAATTTATGCATTGCCTTCTGAAATCCAGATATAATACATCTTTCGGATCCCCTTTATTCACCTTTTTTGCCACTTTAAAAAAAAGGGCAAATCATTCAAGCATGATTTATCCTTAATAAAATCATGTCGACTGTGATGAATCGTGCTTTGACTTTGAAAGTCTGCTGTTGTTAATTTCTTAATAACAGATTTGAATGATTTGCCTTCATTTACTCATAACTTTTCATTCCCTAGTGAAGTTGGTTATTCGAAGTTATTCCCTTTCTATAACCTTGACAGTCACTTTCAATTCCTGTGTAACAGGCACAAAGCTGTAAAATATCTGCTCCAATTGCTGTGTAAGAGGCATGAATGGCTGATTGGACTCATTCTGTTCCTGCTTTACACACTTGATGGGCTGAATGTCCTCCTGGTGTTCCTACATTATAAACTCGATGGCTTTCATGTCCTGCGCCTATTCCTGACCATGCCACTCAAGATCTCAATGTCCTCCTCCTCCTGTTGCTCAGTGACAGGTTTAGGGACGTATGGAATCTCCCTGCTGTTATGCCACGTTTCGAGGGTTGCCTTGCTCAGGCAACTTGTATTGCCCACACTGGGTCGATCAGTGGTTAGCACTGCTGCCTCCCAGCACCAGATATCTGGGTTCAATCTCAGTCTCGGTCACTGTCTGAGCGGAGTTTGCACATTCTCCTTGTGCCTGCAAGAGTTACCATCGGATAGTCCAGTTTCCTCCTACAGTTCCAAGACGTGCAGGTTAAGTGGATTAGTCATGGAAAATGTCATGTTGCAGAGATTGCGTTGGTGGGATTGGGGTTTGTATGGGATAGTTTTCAGCGCATCAGTGTGGAGTCGATTGGCCAAATGGCCTGCTTCCACACTATCGGGATTCTATGAATAACACGTTTGTTGCAGAAATCATTTGAGGGAATAATCTGAGTTAATCCCAATCCCAATGTCCTTTACTCAATGAGGAGATTAAATCTAAGCACATTACTTCAGATGTGATCTCACTAACTTCCTGTACAGCAGCAGCAACACTTTACCATCTTGCTGTAATGTTCCCACTCAGGTTAGAGCAGGCTAGGCTGTCTGGGGGTATACACAGTATTGTTGAAGATATATGGTGTGTTGACCTTCGGTTCAAGGGGATTTGAGTCCAGGAGCAAGTTTGTCTTCCTACAGTCGTACATGCCATTGGTGAGACTCAATCTTGAACATTATGCAGTATTGTGTGAAGTTTTGGTCTCCTTACCTAATAAAGTACAGACCTGACATTGAGGGAGTACAGCGAAGGATGACCAGACTGATCTCTGGGATGACTGGCTTGTTGTGTGAGCAGAGTTGAGTTTACTGGGCCTGTATTCCATGGGTTTTAGGAAATTGGGTGAACTATATACATCTCCGACGGGGCGAGAAAGTATGGAAGCAAGGATGATAATTGCCCTGGCTGGAATGGCGAAAACAAGGGCCTACATCGTTAGTTACAGACAGGCCAAAGTGCATTGAGATGAGAATAAATGTCTGAACTCAGAGACCGGTGAACCTGGGGACGTTTTGACCACATTAGGCTGTGGAAGTCGAAGCGCTGAATATAAATAAGGATTTCTAGACACTAAAGGAATGGGAAGAGAGCAGGAGTATGGCGTGGAGATAAAGGATCAGCGATCATTGCAGGTAGTTCTCCGATAATGCGGCAGCTGTACTCCTGTGGAATACTATATTATGGAAAACCGTGCAATATAAATAACTGGAAAAAGAGGATAAACGGCGAACCTCCAATTGTATCAGTAAAAACGAAACCAAAAGTAATAGTCAGCCAAACAATAACAATAGCACAGTCGACATAAATCTTTAAAACATATATTGTAATGAATTAGTACAGTAAATGTAACAAATTAACACTATCGTCACTGACTACTGCACTGTACCTTTCACCAAGCGTTTCGCCAGAAAGCGCGCAAGCTGACTGACCACGTGATGCCGACGCAGAATTCCAGTTCTTTCCAAGTTAATCCCCCCGGTTTGAAATAACGTTCCTTCAAAAAGTAGACTATAAACACAACAGCAGCACCATCTCCACATAGGGACCTATCAGAAACCACACTGAGCAGGTTATTTTTGTGCTTCTTGACAGCTCTGTCAAAAAGAACTCCCACCAATTTGGCTTTTGTGATGCGACTGAGGGGGTGATAATTGGACAGATGTAATTATTCTTCTCTTCGGGGACTGCAGGAATGGTGTCAGGGCCCATTGCCTTTGTTGTATCTACTGTGTTCATCTGTTTCTTCATGTCACGTGCAACGAATCAAATTGGTTGCAAAATGGCATCTGTGGTTCTGTGGGCAGCATGACGAGAGTGAGGTGGATCATCAACTCGACACTTCTGACTGAAGATGGTGCAGACACTACATCCTTGTCTTTTACACTGGTGTACAGGAATGTTCTATTAAGTAGGATGGGGATATGTGTGGAGTCTTCTCCTCCAGTGAGTTGTTTAATAGTCCATCGACATTTATGTTTGGATGTGGCAGGACTGCAGAGCTTTGATATGATCGGTTAGTCTTGGGATCATTTTGCTCCTCTGTATCAGATGTTAGTTCTGCTGTTTGGAATATAGCCAGACAAGTGCGGTAGCTTTAAAGGATTGTCACCTGGTTTAGGCACACATGGTCATTCCCCTGGCATGTTCACCCACACTCGTCATGGAACCATAGATTGGCTTGATGGTAATGGTAAACTGAGGGATTATCCTGGGGAAAAAGTTGCAGATTGTGATTGAATACAGTTCTGCCGCTGCTGTGGTTCCACAGCACCGCATGAATGCCCAGTTTGAGCCCCAATATGGATAATTTAATTCTACTTACTATCCCCCAGTTCACACCAAGGCCCATTCACCTACCAGCCCTGTACTCAGTGACCTAACCTGGTTTCTGGTGTGGTAACACTTCCATTTTCATATTCTCATTCTGCTGAGGGTTTCTCCCTGGTATCATGCCTCCAATTTGTTACATTACTCAAGCCTTTACCATATTCATCAGAATCATATCCATTCCTGTAATGCCATCATCGGAGTCGAAGTGAACGTATTTCCCTCTGTTTCTCTCCCTTGCCATGATTAACAGTTTTGTAGTGTCGGTGGTGCCAGCCTTATGTAGTTTCAGACCCAATGAATGTGTGCACCTTGTGTTATCGTTCACTTCCCGGTGCCAGGCGCTCCGTGTTGGACGGGACGTTTGAACAGCTTTAAAACACGTCTCTGGAACTTGTTCAAAAAGTGAAATTGCTGACGAAACTAAGCAGTTCTGGCAGCATCTTGTGGGGTGAAAGCAGATTTAATTTTTTGGGTGCAGTGGTCCTTCCAGAATGCTCCTAGTTTCTCCAGGACTATCTGTATTTTTATTTCCAGCATCCAGAGTTATTTGTTTAATTGAAAATTTGTTCTGTGCCTATTCATTTCTGGAGAAACTCAGCAGGTGTGGCAGCATCTGCAGAGACAGAGAAACAGAGTTAGAATTTCAAGCCCAGTGTGGCACTTCTTCAGAACTGAAACGGATTGGAAATTGAGCTTTTTAATCCCTTGACGGAGGGGGTAATGGGTGATGGGGAAATGAGAGTGTTGCAAACTATAAACGAGCTTTGAGGAGTGGTGAATGAGAAGATGATGTGAAATGGCTTTAAATTAAGAAGTGAATGGGGGAAAGGCGTTCTCTCTATTCAGTGCAGGATAAAGAAGATACAATCACACGAGGTCATAGGGCGGCAAGGAGGGAGAATGTACGAAAAATGGAGAACTGCCATAATGGGGTAAGGCTGTGAAGTTATGGCATTGAATATTAACTCCTACAGGCTATAACGTACCAAAGTGTAAAGTGAGGTGTTACTTGAGCTTGGGTTTGCTTCATTGGTACATTGCAGCAGCCCAAGATTGAAATGTTAGCATGTGAGCAAGGTCTGATACTCAAATGGGAAGCAATGAGAGGGTCAGAATTAATCCTACAGACAGATTGGGAGTGTTCCTCAAAGCAATATCTGTTTGGTCTCCCCACTGTAAGGCACAGTGAGCAGCAATGACAGGAGGCTGGATTGAAAGAGTACAAGGTGCTGCTTCACCTGGAAGGAGGTTTTGGGGACTTGGACAGAGATGGGGGGAGGAGGTGAATGGGCAAGTGTTGCAACTACATTAATTGCATGGAAGGTGCCATGGGGGAGTAGGGAAGTGTTCGAGATGATGGAGGGTGTCACAGAGGGAATGGTCCCTGTGAAATACTGACAGTGGATGGGTGGGGAAGATGTGTTTGATGGTGCTATCCTGCTGGAAGTGGTGGAAGTGACGGAGGATGATTCTGTGAATGTGGATTCTAGTACAGTAGGAAGTGAGGACAAGGGGAGATGTATCGTTGTTCTGGGAAGGACGGGTGGAGTGAGGACTGAAGTGAGGGAGATGGAACAGTCATAGCTGAAGCCTGTCCACCGGAGTTAGGGGATTTCTGGTTTGAAGGAAAAAGAGGTCAAGTCAGGGGCAGCTCACAGGAATGTGGCATTATCAAACAGAAACAACAGAGATGGAGAAGGTGGGAGAGTGGAGTCAGCCTCCGCTGATCCTGTGCTCAGCCACATGCAGAAGTCCCCCCCTGAATATGTGAAAAGAACCATATATCTAAACTGAGGATTTCTGTCTTACATCTGATCTGAAGCAGGATATGGATGAGTGTTCGTGGAGGGCCAGATTTATTATGCTTATTCCAGGGACCATAAGCATATGCCAGGCATGAATTTCAGCTGTGCTTCATGAATTCTTCACAAAAACTCCTGCCATTGCTGCTCCATCCTCTTCCCTGTTCGTCTCCCCTTCTTGATTCCAGGTTCTCCCTCTCAAATTACAGATCACATTCTCTCACATTATGGTCCCTTCTCACTTCACCTGAAGCTCTTTGATCGAGTCTACCTTCCCTACAGTAGCATCAAGCTGCGTTTTGTGCTGCCACTTTGCCTCTGGTATCATTGTGGCTCTCCCTCTCCATTCATGATGTTTTATACCTCCCATTCACATCTCATTCCGGAAAGTTTCCTTCTTGGAGTAAACCTTATTGAAAACACCTCTTCTCCTTTGCACTGAATTCACACTGTGATCCAAATTTCAAAAAGTATACTCAACCTTCATCTCACTCTGCTATAGGCAACTGCATGCTTATCATAAGAATTCCCCTTAATACATAGATCTGACCAGAGATGCGTTTTCACTGTAGTGTTCATCACGCCTTTTGGACAAAGGAATTCAGGTGTTTGACATCTTATTGGTACTCGTACGAGTTTCATACTGCCTTAATATTGTAACACGGAGAAAAACAAATAACAGTTTGAGACTTGGGCTGAGTGTTGTTTACCTGTCATTTGAATACAGTTTCAAACTTGCAGTGCTTATTTTAAAATGTTTGTTCTTAAAGTTAGTATCAGATGGCGCCTGGGCGGTTGAGGGGTGACATCATACAAGTTTATAAAATCATGAGAGGCATGGATAGGGTGAATAGCCAAGGTCTTTTCCACAGAATAGGAGAGTTCAACATGGAGGGCATAGCTTTAAGGTGAAAGGGGGAAGCTTTAAAAGGGACAATGTCGCAGCGTTTTCGGACAGAGGGTGGTGTGTGTACAGAATGAGCTACCAGAGAAAGTGTGGTAGGTGCAAGTACAGCTACAACATTTAAAAGACATTTGGACAAACATATGAATGGGAAACGTTTAGAGGCATATGGGACAAAAGCAAGCAGATGGGGCTAATTTAGTCTGGTAAACCTGGCCAGCATGGATAAGTTGGACCAAAGGATCTTTTTGTGTGCCATAGAACTGTATGATTCTTAAAAAGGAGGAAAATATATAGAAAATATATGATGTAAGCAAATTGGCAAGAAATA
>NW_025215364.1:95571-100736 GCF_004010195.1 Chiloscyllium plagiosum
CACATGAATGCCCAGATGGAGCTGCAATATCTGCAATACAATTCTGCTGCCTGTCCTCAATTCACACGGGAACCCTGTCACCCTTCTTCTCTGTACACAGTACCCTATCCCAGTTTCTGATGTGGGAACGATTCCTTTTTTAAAAAAATCTCATCCTGTTTGGGTATCTTCATGATGCCTTGCCTCCAGTTCGTCGCATTCCTCAAAAGCATTTAGCATTTTCACCTGAATCTCTTCCCCTCCGGTAATGGCATCTTCTGTTTAAAGCGAATGTGTTTCCCTCTGTTTCTCTCCATGATCATGATTAAGAGCTCTGTACATGACAGCCTTATGTAGTTTCAGAACAAATGGATTTGTATACCTTACGTTATCATTCACGTCCTTTTGTATGGCGCTCCATTTTGGACAGGGCGTTAGAGCAGCTTTGACACACATGTTTGAAACTTGTTCGATAACAGAAATTGCTGAAGACGCTAACAAGTCTGCCAGCATCTATGGAGTGAAAGCAGATTTAGTCTTTTGGATTCTGTGATTGTTCTTCAAAGCACCTGGTATCTCCAACAATTTTTGTTTTTGTTTTAGATTTCCTGTATCCAATTATCTTTGCTATAATGAAAATGTGTTCTGTGACTTTTCATTTTCGAAGGGACTCAGTGGGTCTGACAACATCAGCAGAGACAGAGAAACAATGTTAATGTTTCCTATCCAGTGTAAAATTTCTTCAGAAGTATAAAGGATTGGAAAGTGAGAGTTTTAGTATCTTAGGCAGAGGTGGGAAAGAGTGATTGGAGGCCCAGTGTGAAGGACAAATGGGCTTTAAATTGTGGTGATAGAGACACAGATGTGAAATGGATGTAAATTGCTGAGTAATTATTAGAAATGGATTTTCTCTGTTGAGTGCAAGGTAAACAAGACACAGTTATAGGGAGTCCAGGAGTGACGGTGTATGAGAAATGGAGAACAGCCATAATGGGGTGAGGCTGTGAAGTTATGGAATTGAATATTAACTCATACAGGCTGTAACGTACCAAAGCATAAAGTGAGGTGTTACTCGAAATTGGGTTGTGCTTCATTGGAACATTGAAGCAGCCTAAATTTTCTTAGAATCCCAACAGTGAGGAAACAGGCCATTCGGCCCAACAGGTCCATACTGACCCCGCCCCCCAAAGAGTATGCGAACCAAACCCATTCTCTACCCTAATACTATACATTGTTAGGTGACTATTGCACCTAACATCCACATCCCTCAACACTATAGGCAATTTAGCATGGCCAGTTCACCTAACCTGCACAACTTTGAACTGTGTGGGGAAACCAGAGCACTCAGAGGAAATTCACGCAGACACTGATAGAATGTGCAAACTCCATGCAGGCTGTAATTGAACCCACGGCCCTGGTGCTGTGAGGCACCAGTGCAAACCACTGAGCCACCGTGCCACCCAGAACCAAAATATTATAAGTCCACAAGACTATAGGAGCAGAAATGAAGCCATTTGGGTCCATCGACTCTGCTCCACCATTTGTTCATGATTGATAGTTTGGCACCAGTGCAAACCACTGAGCCACCGTGCCACCCAGAACCAAAATATTATAAGTCCACAAGACTATAGGAGCAGAAATGAAGCCATTTGGGTCCATCGACTCTGCTCCACCATTTGTTCATGATTGATAGTTTTTCAACCTCATTTCCCTGCTTCCTCTCAGTAACTTTTGATTCGCTTGGCAAACAAGAACTTATCTGTCTCTGTTTTAAATATACTTAATGATCTGGTTTCCACATCCTTCTGTGGTAAGGAATTCCATAATTTCAGCACTCTTTGGCTAAAGACGTTTCATCTTATCTCCGTTCTAAAGGGTCTTCCTTTTTCTCTAAGCATGTGCCCTCCTGCCAATGCCAACGTCCCCCCAATGTTGTCTGCATCCAGGCCATTCAGTATTTTGTAAGTTTCAATTGGATCTCCCCCCATCCTTCTAATCTCCATCGAGTGTAAACCCAGAGTCCTCAAACGTTCCTTATGTGTTAAGCTTTTCATTTCTAGTGAACCTTCTCGCGACACGCACCAAGACCAATGCATCCTTCCCGAGGCATGAGGCACAAAATACTGGAAATGTGGTCTGACCAGAGCCTCAGAAAGACTCAGAATCCCCACCTTTATATCCTTCTCCTCTCGACATGAATGACAACATTGTATCTGCCTTCTTAACTACTGACTCAAGCTGCAAGTTTATCTGAGGCGAATCCTAGACTTGAAAACCCAAGTCCCTTTGTACTTCAGATTTCTGAAATTTCTTCCCATTTAGTAAATGCATGTCTGTATTCTTCATACCAAAGTGTATGACCTCACGCTTTCCCACATTGTTTTCCATCTGCTACTCTTAAACTGTCAAAATCATTTGCAGTGCCCCTGCCTCCTCAATACTACATGCCCCTCCACCTTTCTTTGCATCATCTGCAAACGTAGGCAGAATGCACTCTGTTACGCCACTCAGATCATTAAGCTATAAAGTGAAATGTTGTGGTCCCAACGCTGATCCTTGTGGAACACTACTAGTCACCGGCTGCCATCCTGAGAAGGACTATTTTATCCCCACTCTGCCTCCAGCCAGACAAGCAATCTTTTATCCATGCTAGTACCGTGCCTCTAACCCATGGGTCCTTACGTTACACTGCAGCCTCCTGTGCGGTACCTTACCAGAGGCCTTCTGGAAGTCCACATAGATAATTCCCATTGGCTCTCCCTGATCTAACCTGCTTGTTACCTCTTCGAAGAATTCTCATTAGTTTGAGAGCAAGGTAGTATATTGAAATGGGGAGCAATCAGAAGGTCAGGGTCGTTCCTACAGACAGAATGGAGATATTCTTCAAAGCACTTTCTGTTTGGTCTCCCCAATGTAAAGGGGGACTGCATTGTGAGCAGCAATGACAGGAGACTGGATTGAAAGAGTACAAGTGAAATGCTGCTTCACCTGGAAGTTGTGATTGGGGCATTGGACAGGTATCTCCAACAATTTTTGTTTTTGTTTTAGATTTCCTGTATCCAATTATCTTTGCTATAATGAAAATGTGTTCTGTGACTTTTCATTTTCGAAGGGACTCAGTGGGTCTGACAACATCAGCAGAGACAGAGAAACAATGTTAATGTTTCCTATCCAGTGTAAAATTTCTTCAGAAGTATAAAGGATTGGAAAGTGAGAGTTTTAGTATCTTAGGCAGAGGTGGGAAAGAGTGATTGGAGGCCCAGTGTGAAGGACAAATGGGCTTTAAATTGTGGTGATAGAGACACAGATGTGAAATGGATGTAAATTGCTGAGTAATTATTAGAAATGGATTTTCTCTGTTGAGTGCAAGGTAAACAAGACACAGTTATAGGGAGTCCAGGAGTGACGGTGTATGAGAAATGGAGAACAGCCATAATGGGGTGAGGCTGTGAAGTTATGGAATTGAATATTAACTCATACAGGCTGTAACGTACCAAAGCATAAAGTGAGGTGTTACTCGAAATTGGGTTGTGCTTCATTGGAACATTGAAGCAGCCTAAATTTTCTTAGAATCCCAACAGTGAGGAAACAGGCCATTCGGCCCAACAGGTCCATACTGACCCCGCCCCCCAAAGAGTATGCGAACCAAACCCATTCTCTACCCTAATACTATACATTGTTAGGTGACTATTGCACCTAACATCCACATCCCTCAACACTATAGGCAATTTAGCATGGCCAGTTCACCTAACCTGCACAACTTTGAACTGTGTGGGGAAACCAGAGCACTCAGAGGAAATTCACGCAGACACTGATAGAATGTGCAAACTCCATGCAGGCTGTAATTGAACCCACGGCCCTGGTGCTGTGAGGCACCAGTGCAAACCACTGAGCCACCGTGCCACCCAGAACCAAAATATTATAAGTCCACAAGACTATAGGAGCAGAAATGAAGCCATTTGGGTCCATCGACTCTGCTCCACCATTTGTTCATGATTGATAGTTTTTCAACCTCATTTCCCTGCTTCCTCTCAGTAACTTTTGATTCGCTTGGCAAACAAGAACTTATCTGTCTCTGTTTTAAATATACTTAATGATCTGGTTCGCCTGTCTTCAAGAAGGGAGCGATTCTTCAAATGTTTAGGTGCTCCCTTTGTCTGAATGGTGCAGTATATTTGAAGGGCTGAATGGCTTCATGATGTACTTTCATACTGAGTGATTTAAAAAACAACTCTTATCCTTACTCTGATGTGTTGTAAACTGGTGGACAAATATTTGCCTGAATTTGGGAATTATTTGGAAAACTATCTGGAACATTCTACAAATAACGTCATCCAGAGAATTCTAGTTACAGTATTTTCCAGAAGAATTTATACCCATGTAGGGGTAATGTGCAGGCGAGAGTGAGAGAAGATGCTGTATGCAATATTGAGAGTGTTGGAGCATGACCCTTGTTCGAGGTAGGTGCTAGAACAGGTATATAGTGAGTGTGAGGGAGCAGAGAGAATACAGTTTCCCTTATCCTTACAGAAAAGGGAAGGTTATTGATGTTTGTCCTGCATTGCTGGGAATTCTTTCAGACTGCAGACACAGCACTGAGCTGAGTGGTCAACTCAGACCATGCTCGATGGGCCTGGTGGTGTGACCCCATCTGCGAAGAGAATGCCCCCCTCTGTACTAGCCCATCCACCAGGACCTCCTGTCGACAAACTGTGATGTAATTGACCCTTATCAGCCATGCTCGGGGTAAACTGTTCAGGTAGGTCGAAACTGATAAACCTCAACCGTGTTGCCATTGCCCTTTTGAAGATGGCACCAGTGCTCATTTCGTGAGCTCTGAACATTGTTCAATCCTGGATGGATTGCTGAGCACTACAGTAGCAGTACACTGGTCGACGCAATGTTTCATGATGAACTGATATCTCATCTTGCCTGATACGTGTCCAGGCTGGATCTGTTAGGTGGATTGAGTATCTGATATAACTCCTGACATAGGTATCACTCCTCCAGCTCAGCCCATTCAGCTGTTTAACCCCATATTTCTGCAACATGTTGTACACTAAGTTATTACCCAAGTATAATGTGAATATCTGTCCCTCTGTTATGCACCAGAGCAGATCCCCTCAAAGTACATGGAGAAGGTAACCTCGGGCCGAACGTTTTCTTTCTTTATAGGTAAATGTGAG
>NW_025215364.1:101236-102469 GCF_004010195.1 Chiloscyllium plagiosum
ATCACTGTCCTACACACTCCCACAGCGTCACACTCAATCTCCTGCACACTCCAACACTGTCACACTCATTCTCCTACACACTCCCACAACGTCACACTCACTATCTTAAAGACACCCCCACCCTCACACTCACTCTCGTACACACTGCAACACCGTCACGCTCACTCTCCTACATACTCCCACACCGGCACACTCACTCTCATACACTCTCCTAACCCTAACCCTAACCCTAACCCTAACCCTAACCCTAACCCTAACCCTAACCCTAACCCTAACCCTAACCCTAACCCTAACCCTAACCCTAACCCTAACCCTAACCCTAACCCTAACCCTAACCCTAACCCTAACCCTAACCCTAACCCTAACCCTAACCCTAACCCTAACCCTAACCCTAACCCTAACCCTAACCCTAACCCTAACCCTAACCCTAACCCTATCCCTAACCCTAGCCCTAACCCTAACCCTATCGCAGGGCCGAACCCTAACCCTAACCCTAACCCTGACCCTGACCCTGACCCTAACTCTAACCCTAACCCTAACTCTAACCCTAACCTTAACCCTAACCCTAACCCTAACCCTAACCCTAACCCTAACCCTAACCCTAACTCTAACCCTAGCCCTAGCCCTAGCCCTAGCCCCAACACTAACCCTAACCCTAACCCTAACCCAAACCCTAACCCACACTGTCCTACACACCCACAAACCGTCACAATCACTCTCCTACACACTCCCCCACTGTCACACTCACTCACCCAGACACTCCCACACTGTCGCGCTCACTCTCCTTCACACTCCTCCACCGTCATACTGACTCTCCTTCACACTTCCACACCATCACTCTCAATTTCCTACACACTCCCACACCGTCACTCTCACACTCCTACACACTCACACACCATCACCCCTACTCTCCTTCACACTCGCACACCGTCATGCCCACTCTCCTACAAAATCCAATACCATCAATCTCAATGTCCTGCACACTCTGACACTATCACAGTCACTCTCTTACACATTCCCCCACGGTCCTTCCCACTCTTGTGCACACTCCCACACCGTCGCACTCACTCTCGCACTCACTCCCTCATTGTCACACTCACTCTAATATACCATCGCATACTGTCACACTCACTTGCCTAGACACTCCCACACCATCCCCCTCACTGTCCTAAACACTTCCCCACCCTCATGCTCACTCTCCTAAACACTCCCACACCATCACACTCACTCTCC
>NW_025215364.1:102951-104417 GCF_004010195.1 Chiloscyllium plagiosum
TCACACTCACTCTCTTACACTCTTCCACATTGTCTCACTCACTCTCTTACACACTCCCACACCGTCACTCTCAATGTCCTGCACACTCCCACAGCGTCACTCTCACACTCCTACACACTCACACAGCGTTACACTTATTCTCCTACACACTCCCCCACAGGTTGTCTCACTCTCCTTCACACTTCCACAACGTCACTCTCACTCTCCTACACACTCCCACACCATTACTCTCACACTGCTACACACACATACACCGTCACACTCACTCTCCTACACACTCCCATGCCATCATACTCACTCTCCTACACACTCCTACACAGTCCCTCCCACTCTTGTATATACTCCCACACCATCACACTCACTCTCGCACTCACTCCCTCACTGTCACACTCACTCTAATACACCATCCCATACCATCACACTCACTCGCCTGGACACTCCCACACCATCCCACTCACTGTCCTACACACTTCCCCACCCTCACGCTCACTCTCCTACACACTCCCGCACCGTCACACTCACTCTCCGACACACTCCCACACTGTCACCCTCACTCTACTCCACACTCTAACACCCTCACACTCACTCTCCTACACAATCACACACAGTCATGATCACTCTCCTACACACTCCCACACTCTCCCTCCCACTCTCATATACATTTCCACACCATCCTACTCACTCTCGCACTCACTCCCTCACTGTCACAGTCACTATAATGCACCATCCCATACCGTCACACTCCCTCACCTAGACACTCCCACAACATCCTTCTCACTGTGCTGCACACTTCCTGACCCTCACGCTCACTCTCCTACACTGTTCCGCACCATCACACTCACACTCTTGCACAGTCCCACACACAGTCACCCTCACTCTCCTACAAACTCATACACGTTCACATTCACTCTCCTACGCAATCACACACTGTCACTATCACTCTCCTGCACATTCCCACACCGTCACGCTCACTCTCTTGCACACTCTCCCAACATCACACTCACTCTCCTACCCACTCCCACTTCAACGCACTCACTCTTGTGCAAACTCCCACACCTACAACCTCTCTCATACACACTCCCACACCGTCAAGCTCACTCTCCTACACAATCCAATACCGTCAATCTTACTCTTCTGCACACTCTGACACGGTCACACTCACTCTCCTACACACTCTCAAACGGTCACTCCCACTCTCATGCACACCCCCATACCATCACACTCACTCTCGCACTCACTCCCTCACTGTCACACTCACTCTAATACACCATCCCATACCGTCACATTCACTCGCCTAGGCACTCCCACATCATCCCACTCACTGTCTTACACACTTCCCCACACTCACGCTCACTCTCCTACAAACCCCCGCACTGTCAAACTCACTCTCCTACACACTCCCACACCACCATCCTCACTCTCCTACACTGTTCTAAACCATCATACTCACTCTCCTGCACACTCCC
>NW_025215364.1:105278-130236 GCF_004010195.1 Chiloscyllium plagiosum
CCCGCACTTTCCCACACCGTCACAATCACTGTCCTACACACTCCCACAGCGTCACACTCAATCTCCTGCACACTCCAACACTGTCACACTTATTCTCCTACACACTCCCACAACGTCACACTCACTCTCCTACCCACTCCCACTTCAACGCACTCACTCTTGTGCAAACTCCCACACCTACAACCTCTCTCATACACACTCCCACACCGTCAAGCTCACTCTCCTACACAATCCAATACCGTCAATCCTACTCTTCTGCACACTCTGACACGGTCACACTCATTCTCCTACACACTCTCAAATGGTCACTCCAACTGTCATGCACACCCCCACACCATCACACTCACTCTCGCACTCACTCCCTCACTGTCACACTCACTCTAATGCACCATCCCATACCGTCACACTCACTCACCTAGACACTCCCACACCATCCCACTCACTGTCCTACACACTTGCCCACCCTCACACTCACTCTCCTACACACTCCCACAATATCACGCTCACTCTACTACACACTCCCACACCGTCACTTTCACTCTCCTGCACACTCCCCCACTGTCACACTCACTCTCCTACACACTCCCACAATATCACGCTCACTCTACTACACACTCCCACACCGTCACTTTCACTCTCCTGCACACTCCCCCACTGTCACACTCACTCTCCTACACACTCCCACAATATCACGCTCACTCTACTACACACTCCCACACCGTCACTTTCACTCTCCTGCACACTCCCCCACTGTCACACTCACTCTCCTACACACTCCCACAATATCACGCTCACTCTACTACACACTCCCACACCGTCACTTTCACTCTCCTGCACACTCCCCCACTGTCACACTCACTCTCCTACACACTCCCACACCGTCACTCTCACTTTCCTACACTCTCACACACCATCACTCTCACTCTCCTGCGCACTCCCACACAGTCACTCTCTGTATTGACTGTGTAAATGGCGGGAGACGGAGGGAGAGACAGAGGAACACTGTGAGCGTGGGTGCGATGCATGGTGGTGGTGGGACAAACACACGAGAGATGAATTCTGCCGGTGTCAGCATTGGAAGGGTTGGCGTTGGGTACACAGGGATGAAACCAGTAACAGAGTGAATTAAACGCACCTCCTGAGCTCAAGACACGGTGCCCTCCCCTTCCCTGAGACCCAGGATTTGGCGCTGATGCTGTCTCTCTCCAGCTCAGCTTCTTCAACACAAAGACACACAACACATCTTCACTCTGTTGCTCGGCACACTTTAATGAATATTTTTTATTGTTTACAAATGGAAGTGATGGTTACAGTCAGTGGGATGATACCTTTTCTCACTGGCCCATGAGTTGTGAGAAACATTGAAATGTGTCCCTGTAACCCCCCGTGGGATAAGGATGGATAAATCTGCGCTATCCTCAGTTTGTTACCATAGCGACAGGCTGCTCCATCACTGAAACACTAAACAGAAATGAGAAAATCCCGGATGGTGTGATTAATGAGTGAATTTGATTGATTGATGGATTTTGGTGAAGGGATATTTCAGCACATTCTTCAGCTGCTGCCTGAACTTAGTCTGGGTCACAGCATAAATCGCGGTGTTTGTGCAGCAACTGAGGAGCTGCAGCATGAAGCCCAATTCCTGCACAAAGTCATCTAGCATCCTAAGGGTATTCTCAATCCACCACATCCGATACCATATGGAAAACACCATTAATGTTGACCATAACAGGATGAAATTGGCCGAGATCACAAACAATAAAATGATGGATTTTTTTTGGTTTCTCATTTCTGTGTCAGACTGAGCGTCACCGTTGGTGTGAGTGCGGAGTCTCCTCCGGGCTCTGCTGGTCACTAAAATGTGTCTGACGGTGAGAACATTGAGCAGCAGAATCAGGAGAAATGGGAGCCCCGGGGTTAGAATGTGGTGGAGGAACTCGATTGTGACCCAGACACTGGAGAATTGAACAGCGAGTGTTACATCACAAAACCAAGGGGCGTTCTGCAGCCAATAATGATCCGTGAACATAAAATACCAGAAAATGTTCTTTAAACAGCTCAGCACAGTCACTGCTCCCAGAACCACAACCGCCGTTTTGTCACTGCAATATTTTCTTTTCAGCTTCTGGCAACAAATGGCTACAAACCGATCAAAGGTGAAAGTGACGGTGAACCAGACGGAGCAGTCAGTGGCTGCATAAAGCAGGACGGCGTGGATATTACACACGGGGACGGAGAACAGGAAATAAAACTTTTGCCGATAAACAATGGGAATGTGTCTCAGTATCAGGTCGAGGATAATGACCAGGAGATCCGCCGCTGCCATGGCCCCCAGGTAACGTCTGACACATGGAGACAATCCACAACCTTTATAAAGCAAAACGTAGATGGTCACTACGTTAACTGTGAGGAAGGAAAACAAACACTTCATCAATTAGCCTGGAGGCAAAGGCACCCATTTGATCAGGGACCCAGTGGGATTTTCAAATGTATCACTGTATTCAGAGATTTATTCAAATAATTGGAACTGGAATAACAAATGGGAAGGTCTGAATTACTGACAAAAATGTGACATAAATCACAAGTAACCCTCAATCCCCAAACACACAGAGACACATCCATGAGGACAGATGGTTTCCAGTACATTCCACACACTCGATCACTCGAGAGCAGACACAGGTCACTTCTTTCCAGTTCCTAATACGTAGGGTAGAAACGTTGCTGTCCTGAAGGATTCTCTCCCAGTTTCCTGAACACAAACGGAGTTTGGAAATTTCTGTCTTTTAGTCTAAATTGTGGTTGATCCTGTGTCACGAAGAAATGTAAACCCAGGAAAAACGTATTCACCACTTTAACTGCCTGAGGGGACTTCAGAACAGTATCTCCTTCTCCCTGGAACGGGATCTCTTCCCTCGGGTTCTTATCGTTTGTTCAATTCACTGACGTCCATCCGTTCACAATCAGTGTCAGGGACAGAATGTTCCGGGGAATGTCAGTTATAGAATGTTGGAGACAAAATGTACCAGGGGCTGTCAGTTGTATAACGTTGGGGACAGTATATTCCGGCGAATTTTAGATTTAGAATGTTGGGGAAAGAATGTTCCGGGGAATGTCAGTTATAGAATGTTGGGGACAGAACGTTCCAGGGAGTGTCAGTTATAGAATGTTAGGGATAGAACATTCAGGGGGGCTCCTTGACCTGTCCACCACCTTTCCCCCTTCCACCCACCCTCCTCTCTGACCTATCATCTCTCCCCCACACCCATCTGCCAATCACATTCTCAGCTTCCTTACCCCAGCCCCCTCCCATTTATCACTCAGCTCCCCGGCCCACAAGCTTCATTCCTGATGAAGGGTCTATGCACAAATTGTCGATTCCCCTGCTCCTCTGATGCTGCCTGACCCGCTGTGCTTTTCCAGCCCCACACTCCCTGTCAGGAAACAGTCTGACACCGCCATACTTACAGAATCTGGCTGATGGTAATGTTTCCTGAAGCCCCCATCACCATCCGTGAGTATATCCTGTCCCACCGGCAGGATAGACCCACCAGTGGTGAGGATACAGTCATGGAAGGAATTACCCTGCAATTCCCCAATATTAATTCCAGAACCCGGGAAACCTCATAGTAAAAGGTCACAGATGGTCAAAGAAATCGCCTGAGGATGGACATCTCCTGCCCCACCCCCCCCCCCCACCCCACGCCTCATTTATAACTCAGTTCCACATGATGTGGAAAACAAATCAATAGACAATAGGTGCAGGAGTAGGCTATTCTACCCTTCGAGACTGCACCACCATTCAATATGCTCATGACTGATCATCCTTAATCAGTACCCTGTTCCTGCCTTATCTCCATAACCCTTGATTCCACTATCCTTGAGAGCTCTATCCAACTCTTTTTTCAATGAATCCAGAGACAGGGGAAGAGCATTCCACACAGCCACCACTCTCTGGAGGAATCAGAGGAAGTACTGAAGGTGACAAGGATACAGAACGTCCTCTGGGTGTGGAACACCAAGAGAGTCCCCACAGGCCCACCCCTGACTGAGCAGGGAGAGCCCTCACACACAGCAGCCAGACTGGGGGAAGTGATGGGGGAATCAACAAGAGGGACACATTCTCACCAAACTCCACGTCCCAGATGGATCTGTCCCTGACTGTATCTAAAGGAGCAGCCAGCACACTGTACTGATGGAGGGAAAGTCTCAGCCTCATATTGAAGATTCTGCCCACTGTGTTATGTTCTACTCCCTCCTGTGAATTAGAACACACTTCTAAAGGACTGAGCACTAGGCATCCATGAGGCACTGTGGGTTAGCAGCAGCCGCAGCATCAATGCCCTTCCCTCCATCATAAAGTCAGAAGTGGGCTGTTCACTGGTGGTTCCAAAATGTTCAGCACCATTCCCAACCAAACCTATACTGAAGCAGGCCATTCAGCCCATCAAGAGTTTTAAACAGGAACAGAATGAAGCCATTCAGCTATTGGAGGCTGTTACTCAGCGATTGGAGCAGACCTTTTAATCTCTCATACCTACACAGGAATTGGAAGGGAACATTCAATCTTTCAAAGCTGCTACACAGGCAATCGGGGAGGATGGGTTACTAAGCCAGGAGCAGGGATAAATGGGGATAAATTCGTCTTTATCAGTTGATGTGGTTGGTTGGTTGGTGGAGGAGGTGAGGGTGGTTTGAGCCTTTTATTGGGTGGCCACCCTTTCTTTCTCTGCGGAGACCCGAAGACAACAGGAATGGCTGCCTACTTCTGAATGAAGAGGCTGTGGCTGCTGCCAGTACAGTGGGTATTCACCAACATGACTTACTGCGCATGGGCACACTGTAACATTAATGGAGTGAGAGACGGAGGGTCCAATCACAAGAATGAAAACTAAAGGCATGTCCAGATTAACTGTAATGATTATATATACCACATTCTCAATCCACCTCACAGAACCAGACCAGACACCATAAACCCAGAGGAGATATCTGTTCACCGTGGAACACTGTGTAGATCAGGCTAGTGTACTGCTCAGTACAACCCAGCATTCTGGACAGGTGGAACACCGTGCAGATTCATCCATTGCACTGGTCAATACAATCCGGCAACTTGTCCAGAGTGAAACACTGTACAGATCAGACCAGAGCATTGATCTGTAAACCCGGACTACGTATACAGCCCAGCACGGGGAGCTACGCAGACCTCAGCAGTGCATTGATCTACAATCTCAGTCTAGCTATCTGTGCGGCACGGGGGGGCTATGGAGACCACAGCAATGCGTTGATTTATAAAACTCAGCCAGGTATTCTGACCAGCACAGGGAGGTGTACAGTGATCCCTGGTGAATTTAACTATAAACCAGGAGTAGTTACCCTCCCAACATGTTGACCTGTGTACCCCCACCCCAGTTCATTGCTCAGTAACACTGTTTTCGATCATTGCCCCGCGTGGGGAAACTTGCAGCCCATGCTGGAAGTGACAAGATGTCCAACTCACCGCCAGAGTGAAATGGTGGAGGAATCAGTTTAAGTATCATCACATGGGAGGGATTTGGGGTATACACAGAGAGAGGAAGATCGAAAGACCTGTCATAGAAGAATGTGTTTCTGAAGTCGGAAATGTAGACATTTTGATTGCATCCTGAAACATGAGCCAGTATTCATTGAGTGTGACAGAGACTGCACGAGGCTGAGCTAGTTTCCTGGTGCTATCTTATTGAACTCACCTCATTAACTTCCCACCCCGCCCCATGGTGTCCTTCTCATTCAATGCCAGTCTGATTCTCCCACCCATCATGGCTGGAGGTACTCACCATGGCATGGCAGATAAGGGGCAATTACACCACGGTTTGTTGACAGGGGCACGGAGGTCCTGGTGGATGGGCTAGTACAGAGGGGAACCATTCTCTTCCTAGAGGGGGCCACACCACCAGACCCACTGAGTATGGTCTGAGCTCCCCACCCAGTTCAGTGCAGTATCTGTGGTCAGAGGAAATGTCCAGCAATACAGGACAAGCATCAATAACCTTCCCCGCTCTGTCAGAATAAGTCTCACTGTATTCTCTCTGCTCCCTCACACTAACTGTATATATGTTATAGAACGTACCCCAGTACAAGGCTCACGCTCCACCACTCTTACTACTGCATGCAGCACCTTCCCAATCTATCACTCTCTGTCTCTCTCGCTCAGTCTCGCTCTCTCACTCCCTTTCCGTCTCTCGCTCTCAGTCACCCAATCTCTCTCTCTCTGTCTCTGTTTCTCTGTCTCTGTCTCTGTCTGTCTCTCTCTGTCTCTCGCAAGTCTCTGTCTCTGTCTCTCTCTTTCTCTTCATATACCACCCAAAATCATAACACTGTATCGATACATCACAGTGGAGTGACGCTTCATAGACTTCTTACCATTCCCCTCCCCCCACCTGCACCAGAACTGACAGCAGTGACACCCACTCCCACCCCCCTCACTCCCTCCCTTTCTACCATTCCAGGAGAAACAGCTTGGAATCGGACAGAAAGGGCCAAGCCTGGTGCCCAGTATCCATTCCATCACACCCACCCTCACCCCTGCCATGTGTGGAGGATCCTGGTATGAACTGGAGTGGACTGGGACGCCTCTTATGGAGGTTGTGAAACTTCTACATCCTACCAACCGAGTAAAGAGCAATGCTCAGTGGAGGGCAATTCTCACTTTAAACCCACTGGCAGTTCCGTTTCCCCGACACAACTTCGAAGCCGTGGCCCTAATGCCATCTCCCTTTTGTGTCGAACTGTTATAAATGTAATCCCCACGGTGTCGGTGGGCAGGAGGGTGGGTTCACAACACATCGTCACCATCACCTCCCAGGAAGGGAGCACGGAGGGGCCCTCCTACACCTCCTCCTGCAATCACCTCCTGTAAACTAATCTGTGATATTTTCTGCTCTCCCCACTTGTCCTGAGTTCTTCAATAATCTGTGCTCATATACACCCAGGGGCCCCTGCTCCTGCATCGACTTTATAACGGTACAGACTGTTTTATATTGTGTTCTAAAGTCCTTCCCACCAAAGTACATCATCTCACATTACTCTGCATTGATTCCTATCTCCCATAAACCTGAACACTACACAAACAGGTCACTGACGTTTTGTATTTCCACACTGTCCTCCAGAAACGTTATAAGTCTTCCAGGTTTGGTGCCATCTACTTGCATTGATTTGGAGCTGGCTGTTTTGGAATGGGGTGTACAAATTTAAAAAAGAACTGGTGCTTTATAATTTTTAACTTTGTACACACGTTGAGATTTTCGCAGAGTCACAGGACCACGGAACAACTGGAATCCTGCCACACTCATTCGTGTGAGCACGTTAATACTGATATAATGGCACAGAGTTAGTCAAATAATGACATGCTGTCAACGGAGCAACAGAAAGCCTGACATCCGCCAGAGAGATCGAATGACGAAGCACAAAGAAAGAGGAATCATCATAGGCTCCCTTTATCTGCATATCCTCAGTGTGTTTGTGTGTCTGCGTTGAGTAGTTCTGACAGCCTGTGTTTTTTAAACCGATGCAGTATCACCCTCTGCTGACCTCCCCACGCCTCTGCAGAAGGTGAAAAGCAAAGGGGATTCATTCAGGGGTGGGGGGAGGCAGCAGCTCACATCACCATCCAACTGATGTACTGATCTAAATATCTTTTAAACTTTGCATCTGTACCCGCTTTCACCACTTCCACTGGAAGTTCATTCCACACACAAACCACCCTCTGGGTAAAAAAGTTGCTTTTTATGTCTTTTTGAAACATTTCTCCTCTCATCGTAAAATATCCCCCTAGTCTTGAATATCCCATCCTAATTAAAAGAGAACACCTAATAATCTTATCTGGACCTCTTATCATTTTATAAGTTCTATGAACCCTCGAGCTTCTCCTGAACAGCATAACTAGTCTACTTTTATAACTCAACCCCTCCATTCCTGGCAACATGCTGGTAAATCTCTTCTGAACCCTCTACAGCTCAATAATACCCTGCCTATAACAGGGTAACCAGAACTGGATACAGTATTCCAGAAGAATACCATTATTTCAGAAAGGTGATAGCGACAAGCCAGGGAACTGGAGACCGATGAGCTTCAAGTCAGTGGTGGGCAAGTTGTTAGAGGGAATCCTAAGGGACAGGATGTACATGTATTTGGAAAGATGAGGACTGATTAGGGGGAGTCAACATGAGTTTGTGCATGGGAAATCATGTTTCAAGAACTTATTTGAATGTTTTGAAGAAGTAACAAAGAGGATTGATGAGGGTAGAGCAATGGACTTAATCTTTATGGACTTCACTAAGGTGTTCACAAGGTTCCCAATGGGAGACTGGTTAGCAAGGTTAGATCTCATGCAATACAGGGAGAACTAGCCATTTGGAGAGAGTACTGGCACGAAGGTAGAAGACAGAGGGTGGTGGTGGAGGGTTGTTTTTCAGACTGGAGGCCTGTGCCCAGTGGATTGACACAAGGATTAGTGCTGGGTCTACTACTTTTAGATATTTATATAAATGATTTGGATATGAACCTAGGAGGTATTGTTAGTACGTTTGCAGATGACACCAAAATTGGACGTGGAGTGGACAGCAAAGAAGGTTACCTCAGATTACAACGGAATATTGATCAGATGAGCCAATGGGCTGAGGAGTGGCAGATGGAGTTTAATTTAGATAAATGTAAGGTGCTGCATTTTAGAAAAGCAAATTTTAGCAGGACTTATAATGGTAAGGTCTTAGGGAGTGTTGCTGAACAAAGAGACCTTGGAGTGCAGGTTCACAGCTCCTTGAAAGTGGAGTCGCAGGTAGATAGGATAATGAAGAGAGTGTTTGGTATGCTTTCCTTTATTGGTCAGAGTATTGAGTACAGGAGTTGGGAGATAATGCTGCGGCTGTACAGAATGTTGGTAAGGCCACTTTTGGAATATTGCATGTAATTCTGGTCTCCTTCCTATTAGAAAGATGTTGTGAAACTTGAAAGGGGTCAGAAAATATGTACAAGGATTTTGCCAGGTTTGGAGGATTTGAGCTGTAGGGAGAGGCTGAACAGGCTGGGGCTGTTTTCCTTGGAGCGTTCAAGGATGAGGGGTGAATTTATATAGGTTTACAAAATTATGAGAGGGCATGGATTGGATCAATAGACAAAATCTTTTCCCTGGAGTGGGAAGCCCAGAACTCGAGGGCATAGTTTTAAGGTTGAGAGGAAAACGATATAAAAGGGCCCTAAGGGGCAACGTTTTCACACAAATGGGGATATATGTGTGGAATGAGCTGCCAGAGAAAGTGGTGGCAGCTGGTACAGTTGCAACATTTAAAAGCATCGGGAAGGGTAAATGAATAGGAAAGGTTTAGAGGGATAAGGGCCATGTGCTGGTAAATGGGACTAACTTAGGTTGGAATATCTGGTCGGCATGGACCAGTTGGACCGAAGGTTCTGTTTCCATGTTATACATCTCTGTGACCCGATGACTCAAAGAGGCCTCGCCAATGTTCTGTACAACCTCAACATGACGTCCCAACTTCTATTCCCAAAGCACTCATAAATGAAGGTAAGCGTGGTAAATAAGGGAAACAATAAACGTCTGGGAACTATAACCAGTAAGCCAAACATCCATGGTAGTTAGGTTACTTGAGAAGATTCTAGGGGATTAGATATACATGCATTTGGAAGGACAGGATTGAATTGGGAAAAGTTATTATTATTTTAATAACAATTGTTAATAATTGTTATTAAACTGGAAAGATTGCATGACTTTGTCAGTGGGAGACCATGTCTCACAAATTTGTTTGAGTTATTTGATGAATTGACCAGGAAGGTTGATGAGGTCAGGGCTGTAGCCATAGTCTGTATGGTTTTCAGTAAGGCCTTTGATACGGTTCCCGTTGATAGACTGAATGGAAGGTTCAAATGCATGAAATCCAGGGAGAGTTGGCAAATTGGATACACAATTGGCTTGATGGTGTGATGCAGAGGGAAATAGTGGAAGGATAAACGCAAATTAAAGTGGATGCTGGAATCTGAAACCAAAAGAGAAGATGCTGGAAAATCTCAGCAGGTCTGGCAGCATCTGTATGAAGAGAAAACAGCTGACGATTCGAGTCTAACTGACCCTTTGTGGGACTTTGTGGAAGGATGTTTGTGGGACTGGAGGCCTTTGAATAGTGGTATGCCACAGGGGTCAGTGCTAGGCCCATTGCTGTTTGCTATCTATATCAATGACACTGTTGAGAATGTACAAGACATGATTAGTAAATTTGCTGATGATGCTAAAATACGTGGTATTGTGGACAGTGAGGGAAGTTTACAGAAATTGCAGCAGGACCTTGATTAGCTAGGGAAGTGAACCGAGAACTACGAAATGGAGTTTAATGTAGTTAAGTGTGAGTTTGCATTTTGGAAAGCCATATCAAGGTAGGATTTCATGGTGAATGGCAGGGCTGTAAGGAGTGTAGTGGAACAGAGGGCCTTTGGAGATCAGGTGCACTGTTCTCTGAAAGTGGAGTCACAGGTAGACAGGACAGTGGAGAAGGCTTTTGGCACACTGGAATTCATCAGTCAGGGCATTGAGTATAGAAGTTGGAAAGTAATGTTGCAGTTGTACAGTACCTTGGTGAGGCCACATTTGTAGTGCTGTGTTGAGTTTTGGTCACATTGATAAAGGAAGGATGTTATTAAACTAGAAATATTGCAGAATAAATTTAAAATGATATTTCCAGGACCAAATTGTCTGAATTACAGGGAGAGGTTGGAAAAGCTAGGACATTTTTCTTTAGAGCTTAGGAGCTTGAGTCGGGGAGCGGGGGGGGGGGGGGGGGGAGTGGTCTTTAAAAAACTGCGCAAGATCATAAGAAACATAGATTAAAGTGAAATCACCATTCTTTCCCACAGTTGGGAAGTCAAGAACCCGAGGGAATCAGTTAAAGGTTAAAGGGGAACAAAAAAAAGGAACCTTGAGGGGCAACTTTTTTCACACAAAGGGTGGTACGCATATGGAATGAGCTGCTAGCGGAAGTAGTTGAAGAATTTACGTTAACGATATTTAAAAGGCATTTAGAAAAGTACATGGATAGGGAAGGATAGAAAGCATGTGGGCCAAGTGCAGAGAAATGGAGTAAATGTGGATGGACATTTGGGTCAGCATGGACCAGTGTGGAGCAAAGAGCTTATCTCCGTGCTATATGACACTGTGACTGTACATGTAGAATACCATTTGGGCTAAACTCTCATTTTTCCTTTTGTCATGGAGTTTGAATAACATTTCAACAAAGTTCATTCAAGTTACCATTGCAGAGAGTTGATTTTCAGTTTGTTATCTGACATACGCGTGTGTGTGTGTGTGTGTGTGTGTGTGTGTGTGTGTGTGTGTGTGTGTGTGTGTGTGTGTGTGTGTGTGTGTGTGTGTGTGTGTTCCACAGTATTTTACAAAGGGAAATATCAATGTATACATTTGCAATATCCAGCCGTCTTTCTTCTTTCCATCATAGTTTGAGTAACTTTGTTTTGGCCATAAACGTGTTGTTTTAACAGGTTAAAGAAATCTGACTTGTTGGAGGGGATTCTGAGGGATAGGGTTCAAATACATTTAGAAAGACAAGGACTGAATAGGGATGGTCAACGTGGCTTTGTGAGATGGAAATTGTGTCTTATTAACGTGATTGAGTATTTTGAAGAGGTGGCAAAGAAGATTGAGGAAGGCAATGTGGTAAACATTGCTTACACAGACTTTAGCAAGGCATTTAATAATGTTCCACATCATAGACAGATTATTAATGTTAGGTCACATGGAATCCAGAGAAATCTAGCCAATTGGATACAAAATTGGAAGATAATGGGTTGTTTTCCAGTCTGGAGGCCTGTGCCAAGTGGTGTGCTGAAAGAATCAGTACTGAGCTCACTGCTTTTCAACATGTATATAAACGACTTGGATGAGAATTTCGGAGGCCTGGTTAGTAAGTTTAAGATAACATCAACAACGTGGGGTGGTGGACAGTGAAGGAGATTATCTCATCAAAGGGCCGAGGATTGGCAGATAGAATTTAATTTATATATTTATGAGGTTTTGCATTTGGTAAGTTAAAGCAGGGTAGTGCCCCGGGGAATGTTGCTGAACAAAGAAACCGACAAGTGAAAGTTCATAGTTCCTTGAAAGTGGAGTTGCAGATAGAGAGGATGGTGAAGAATACTTTCGCACACTTGCCTTAATCGCTCAGAACATTGAGAATAGGAGTAAAAGGACGTTGGTGAGGCCACTTTAAGAATACTGTGCACAATTCAGTTGGCTTTGCTCATAGCAGGATGGTGAGAGGGCGCAGAAAAGATTTACAAGGATTTTCAAGTACTGGAGCGTTTAAGCTTCAGGGAGAGGATGAACAGGTTGAGGCTTTTTCCCCTGGACAGTCAGAGGCTGAGCGTTGACATGAAAGTGTTTATGAATCATGGATAGTCTGAATGTCCAAGTTCTTTTACCCAGGGTAAGGAAGTCCAGAACTAGACAGCACAGGGTTAAGGAGAGAGGAAAAAAATTATAATGGACCTGAGGGGTAAATTCCACACAGAAGGTGGTATGTGTATGGAAAGTGATGTCAGAAAACGTGGTGATAGCGTGTATAATTACACATTTAAAATATCTCTGGATAGGTATATAAATAGAGATGGTTCAGAGGGATATGGACCAAATGATGGCAAATGGGATTAGATCAGATTGGTTTATCTTGTCAGCTTGGGCAAGCTGGAATAAAGGAGCTGCTTCTATGCTGTATGACTGTCTGATTCTCTCAGAGGAATAAGTAGAAATTCTAAAATGTGCCATTTGAATGGGAATTATCTTCCCCAGAAGTTTTGTTTACATTTGTTTCTTTGTTGACATTTATTCAAAGCAGAGTTAGTTAAATATTTCATGAAGGAGTGAGTCACAGATAATGTGATGCAGACAAGAAAGTCGGGCTGAGACCACAACCTGATCAGCCACAATCTTAGTGCCTGGTGGAGAAGGCTCAACGTGTCCAATGACCCACTCCTGGTCCTCAGTCCCCTGTTTCTGTGTTCCATGCAGCCGCTCAAACCTGCTGGATACGAGCAAGTTGGAGGCCACTTACTACTATCACCTGATGCACAGAAACCAGAGGAGACCATTCAGCCCCTCAAGACAGTCACACATGGCTTGTCATCACCCAGAGTTGGCTCAGAAAATCCTCTGAATCCCCTGACTGCAACATTCAATAGCAGACCTTCCAGGAAAATAACACCCACTAACTTTCCAATAACACAATGTGCGAACATCAGAAACAGTAGCATGTCGTTCACTCTTCAAGCCTGCCTTGCCCTCCACTAAGATCATGGCTGATCTGCTCTTGGTCTCAAATCCTCGTTAATGCTCGATTCTTCATAGCCCTCGCCTCTCTGATAGGTTAGAATCCATCTATCCCTCTTCAAATAGATTAGATTAGATTAGATTAGATTACTTTACAGTGTGGAAACAGGCCCTTCGGCCCAACAAGTCCACACCAACCCGCCGAAGCGCAACCCACCCATACCCCTACATTTGCCCCTTAGCTAACACTACGGGCAATTTAGCATGGCCAATTCACCTGACACTGCAGATCTTTGGACTGTGGGAGGAAACCAGAGCACCCGGAGGAAACCCACGCAGACACGGGGAGAACGTGCAAACTCCACACAGTCAGTCGCCTGAGTCGGGAATGGAACCCGGGTCTCTGGCGCTGTGAGGCAGCAGTGCTAACCACTGTGCCACGGTGCCGCCCAAATACTTTCATAGATCATACAACATGGAACAGTACAGCACAGTATAGGTCCTTTGGCCCTCAATGTTGCACCGACCGTTTATCCTACTCTCAGATCAGACTAACCTACATACCCAAATTGTACTATTTTCCATGTGCCTATCAAGAGTCTCTTCAATGTCCCGATTGTATCTGACTCCAATATAATTGCTGGCAGTACATTCCACGCACCCACCATTCTCTGCGTAAAGGGCTAACATCTTCCCTAAACCTTCCTCCAAATGATTCCCCCCCCCCCCCCTTGTGATAGCCATTTCTGCCCTTGGAAAATGTCACCGTATCTATGCCTCTCAACATCTTGTACACCTCCACCAATCACCTCTCATCCTTCTTCCCCCCCAAATGAGAAAAGACTTGCTCCTTTCTTCTTAAGACCTGCCCTCCATTCCAAGCAGCATCCTGGTTAATTTCCTCTCCACCCTTTCTAAAGCTTCCACATTCTCCCTATAACAAGTTGACCTGAAAGGAGCACAATATTCGAAGTGCGGTCTAACCATGGCTCTATAGAGCTGCAGCATAACGTCGTGGCTCTTAAACTCAATCCCGCTAATAATGAAAGCCAACAGCCCTATTCAACCTGGTTAGTAACTTTGAGGGATCTATGGACATGGATTGCAAGATCCCTCTGTTCCTCTACACTGCCAAGAATCCTACATTTAATCCTGCATTCTGCACTCACATTCGAGCTTGCAAACAGAATCACTTCAGACTTTTCCAGTTTGAACTCCACTTGTCACTTCACAGCCCAGCTATGCATTCTGTCAATGACCCATTGCAATCTACAACGGCCCTCCACACTCTGTACCACTCCACCAACCTTTCGGTCATCGGCAAACTTCCTAACACACTCTTCCCCTTCCTCATCCAAGTCATTTATAAAAATCACAAAGGACAGAAGACCCAGAACCAATTCCTGGAGAACACCACAGGTTCCTTTAAGTGATCTAACTCCCCTAACTCTCAGTGTAAGTGAATTCCTGACATTCACTACTCTCTGTCTGAAGAAGACATTCTCTTCTTCTACACCATGACCTATTGATATAAACAAAAGAGGGAACACAGGGGCTCAGATCAGAGAGACTGGCCCTGAATCCAAGGCATTATTAGACTGAGGATGACATCAAGGAGCCTGAGCAAAATCGCATTAATGAAAATTGATTGCGACCTCTTCACTGTTTTGAGTCATTCACGACACAAGGGAAGATGTTTATTATCGGTGGGCATCAATCATCTCAGCCATGGCACATCACTGCAGGAGATCCTCAGGTAGCTCACTCAGCCCTGGCATCTTCAGTTTGTTAGCAGGTAATCCCTGCAGCATGGAAGCAGGCCATTTAGCCCATTGAGTCCACACTGATCCAAAGTGGAGATATTCACTGAAGATCACACAATCTTCAGAACAATTTGTCAACCCTCTGTTTCTGAAGTAATGTGTGTCCATGTGCAACAAAACCCGAACAACATTCAGTATCGTGCTGTTAAAATCTGGGTAACATTAATGTAACAGCACTGTACATTTCCACAGCAAAAGGAGGAGTTCATTCCGCGCATCAATCTTGTTTCACAAATAGACTGCTCCATGTAGTTCCTTGTAGCTTAATTTCTCATAGTACAAATATGTTACTTAACATGGTTTTCTGGCAGTAGGAATGAACACGATATTTAACCATTCTCCAAAATGTCTTCCATCTCCAAGAAGGCAGACCCATGATCTCTACGGAGGTCAGATCCTGATGAGAATTACTAACTGTTTCAGAATTAAGGTATTGTGGAAGCTGACAGGACTGTGTACAATGTAACATTCAGTGCAGGGTCACATAGGAACTGTGCAGTAAAGTGTTCAGAGTTCATTCAGAGCCTGTCTCTCTCTCTGTCTATAGACATGGGGCTCTGTGCAGGCATGTAAACCATTGGGAATCAAGCATCCTACGAAAGGTATGAAATTTTCACTCTACTCAGCTGTTTGGGATATAATGAGTGTCCATCCATAACCAGCATGTTTCAGTTTCTCTTTCTCTCACCGTGCTACAGATTAAACACATAGTTACTGCACTCTCTCCTCATGGTGCCAGCATGCCATGTTTTAATCTGGTGAAACTATTTTGTGCTGTTTCGGTAACATGGAGATCATTATTTATATGGCCAAGGATATCCCAGTCCTTTAAACAACAGCACTTCCCAAACTCTCACAACTTAATAAACACAAAGAGACTGACGGTATTTGTTGTTCACACGTGAATCATTTTAATACTTGCAAACAGATATTGCCAAAGTACTGATCCTTCAGATACCCCACAAGCCTTCAGTCCAGAGAAAAACAGTATTCTTCTCGTATCTTCATTACCCAAATTTAATCCATGTGGTATATATTCCAGCCCTACCTACCCATGGGCTCTAACATTATCTCCTCACCTGTGTTCAACTACGTAAAATATCTGCTGAAAATTCAAATACTCTACTCCCATTGGTTCTCAATTGTCGATGTCACAATTGACAATCTCCACAAACTACAGCAGGTTTATCAAAGACCATTGCCCTTTCCTGAATCTAGACTGAATCTACTCAGATCATTGTTCTCCAATTGTCTAGTTGTCACATTCCCTATAAAATGTACCAACGATATTTTTTCTCGCAGCTGATATCAATCTATCCACTATCTGTTTGCCCTCTCCGTCCTGTTTTAAATATTTATGTTTACAATAGCTATTTTCCAGTCTGCAGGATCCTTTCCAGAATCTAACCAGCTTTGAAGAATAATCAGTAATTCTCTCACTAGCTCTATTTTCCTATCCTGAATCAGCACGGTGGCACAGTGGTTAGCACTGTTGCTTTACAGCGCCAGAGACCCAGTTCAATTCCCATCTCAAGCGACTGACTGTGTGAAGTTTGCGCATTCTCCCTGTGTCTGTGCGGGTTTGCTCCGGTTTCCTCCCACAGTCCAAAAATGTGCAGGTTCGGTGAAATGGCCATGCCAAATTGCCTGTAGTGTTAGGTGAAGGGGTGAAATGCCCGGGAATGGGTCTGGGCTGGTTGCCCGTCGGTGTAGAGTTGTTGGGCCGAAGGGCCTGTTTCCACACTTTAAGTAATCTAATCTAAAATACTCAGGGATGTAGCTCATCAGCTGCAGCACCTAAACAACATTCAGTTCAATGTGACTTTCAAAGACCTACATTTTAATAATTCTAATTTCCTGCTATTCCTCTTATACACCAGTCACTCTGTTTCCAAATTTGATTTTTGTACCTTTCCCTGTGGAGACATAGCCAATGCAGTCCTCTCAGCGAGCAGATGGCTTCTGTCAGCTAGTGATACATTGGAGGACTGCACTCAGGCCATGATGGGTATATCACCCACTCCTCCCTGGAAAGTTCCAAAATCCGTCCAATTCACTTCACAGTAATTCATGCCCCTGGTGTGAGACTACAGGTTATACTGATGGAGGAGAAACAGCTCAGGGACCATATCATATTTTAAACAGACTGGTTTCAGACTCTACAGTTGGTTTTGGTCCAGCTTAGATAAACGTTCCTGGGAATCCCAGAGTGGATACTACAGTGCCCTGCTCCTCCCTGTTTATAGAACTTCCCTTCTGAGGAGTCTCTGCTCCATTTGTTTACCATGGACCCAGACACTCTGTAAATGCAGTGTCCAGCGTGAGGTCGCCAAATCCTCGGATCTCTCTGAATGACCCCAGCAGCTGACATTACAAACCCGAGAAAAGCATCCACAGAGCCTCCACTAAGCTTCCAAAGACAGGACCAAGTCAATTCCCGACACCCATTCGGTGGTGAAAACTATTCCACTCCTCAGTTTCTCTTCCTGGTTGAGAAAGCCGTTACGTCTCTGCACAGTCCCAAAGTTACTGTTCCTTTCTCCAAAGAAGCAGCTGCGAATGTTCAGGAAGAAGGTAAGGCCGATCAGAGATAGTGAAGCAAACTTGTGCGTGGAGTCTGAGCTGATAGGGGAAGCCCTAAATGAGTTTTTTTCTTTGGTTTGTTACTAAGGAAAAGGACCCTGTTGTGAGTATAAACATTGAGGAGCTGGGAAACAGGATTGAACCTATCAAGACTGATTAAGTTCATGTGCTGGAAATTTTGGTAAACATGAAGATTGATAATGGCCAGACCAGTTTTATCCTTATTTGCTCCGCGAAGCGAGAAAGGAGGTTGCTAAGCCGCTGTGAAGATCTTTGCTTCCTCACTCTCCACAGGAGTTATATCGGAGAATTGGAGGGGGATGAATGTTATTCCTCTTTTCAAGAATTGGAAAAGGGACATCCCTGACAATTACAGACTAGTTAGTCTTACGTCTGTGGTTAGCAAGGTTTTGGAAAGAATTCTGATGGGTAGAATTTATGACTATTTGGAAAAACATAGCGTGATTAAAGGTAATCAGCATGGCTTTGAGAGGCAAAAATGAGGACTCCAGATGTTGGAAAGCAGAGTCTAGATTTGAATGGCACTGGAGTAACACAGCAGGTCAGGCAGCAGCTGAGGAGCAGGAAAATAGACGTTTTGGGCAAAAGCCTGATGCAGGGCTTTTGCCCAAAATGTCGATTTTACATGGCTTTGAGAGGGACAGGTCCTGCCTCACAAATTTTATTGAGTTCTTGGAGGAAGTGATTAGACAGTTCAATGAAGGTTGAGCAGTGGATGTGGTGTATGTGGACTTCAGCAAGGCATTTGATAAGTTTCCCCATGGTAGGCTCAGTCGTAAAGTCAGGAGGTATGGGATACAGGGAGATTTGGCTTTCCGGATTTAGAATTGGCTGGCTGACAGAAGGCAGAGAGTGATTGCAGATAGAAAGTATTCTACCTGGAGGTGAGTGGTGAGTGGTGTCTCACAGGGCTCTGTTCTTGAGTTTCTGTTCTTTGTAGTTTTCAGAAATAACTTGGATGAGGAGGTTGAGGATTGAGTTAGTAAAGTTGCCGATGATGCAAAGGTTGGAGGTGTTGTTGTTAGTATCGCGGGCTATTGCTGGCAGCAGCGCGACATAGGCAGGATAGAGAGACTGGCTGAGAAATGGCAGATGGAGTTCAACCTGGATAAACGTGAAGTAATGCATTTTGGAAGGTCGAACTTGAATGCTGAATATAGGATTAAAGACAGGTTTCTTGTCGTGTGGAGGAACAGATTGATCTTGGTGTTCAATTGCACAGATTCCTCAAAGTTGCCACCCAAGTAGATAAGTTTGTTAAGAAAGCATATGGTGTTTTGACTCTCATTAACAGTGGGATGAAGTTTAAGAGCCGCGAGTCTTTGCTCCAGTTCTACAAGACTCTACAAGTTCTGGTCGCTATACTACAGGAAAGATACACAGGCTTTGGAGAGCGTACAAAGAAGGTTTACTAAGCTGCTGCCTGGACTGGAGGGCTTGTCTTACAAAGCAAGGTTGACTAAGCTCAGACTTTTCTCTCTAGAGAGAAGGGGGAATAAAGGTGACCTGATCGAGGTGCACAAGGTTATGTGAGGCATGGGTACAGTCAATAGCCAGAGACTTTTCCCCAGGGCAGGATTGACTGGTATGAGGAGTCATAGTTTTAAGATATTAGGAGAAAGGTATAGAGAAGATGTCAGAGGTAGGTTCTTTATGCAGAGAGTTGTGAATGCATGGAATGTATTACCAGCAGTGGTGGTGAAAACAGAGTCATTAGGGACATTTAAGTGACTGCTGGACATGCACATGGGCAGCAGTGAGTTGAAGGGTTATGCTATTTTCTTTTCGATTAGCAATAATGTTTGGCATAACATCATGGGCCGAAGGGCCTGTTCTGTGCTGATCTTTTCTATGTTCTATGTTCTAGTAGGCTATTCGGCCCCTCAAGCCTGCACTGTTATTCAATAAGAACATGGCTGCTCTACTCCACTCAACTCCACTTTCCTGCTAACCCGTTGTATCCCTCACTTCACTGATACGTCAAAAACCAATCCACCCCGTCTGTAAGTTGCTTCAGTGTCTCAACCTGTACAACTCTCTGGCTTTGGGAGCTGAGAGAAGGCGGCATGGTGGCTCACAGCACCAGAGTCCCAGGCTCGATTCCAGCCTTGGGCGACTGCCTGTGTGGAGTTTGCACAGTTTCTGCGTGTCTGCGTGGGTTTGCTCCCGTTTCCTCCCACAGTCCAAAGATCTACAGGTCAGGTGAATTGGCCAAGCTAAATTGCACATAGTGTGCGGTAGATGAGTCAGGGGTAAATGTAGGGCAATGGGTCTGCACGGGTTGCTCTTCCGAGGGTCAGTGTGGACTTGGGCTGAAGGGCTTGTTTCCACACTGTAGGGAATCTAATCGAATAATTTCTTTATATCTCAGTTGAAAATCGATATCCCTTATTCTGTATCTATATCCCCGAGTTCAAGACTCTGCCGAGGTGTGGAACAACATTCTCAACATCTACCTTGTGAAGCCCTCTCTGTATCTTGTACATTTCAGTAACATCACCATCATTCATTTCAACTACAATGAATAAACGCTTCACCATTTTAGATGTACTCAATAATTCAACCCTGACATTCCAGGTACCCATCTAAAGAACCAATCCAGCTACTTGCTGCATCAGCATGCTGTCTTCATATTTGACACACAGGAACACTCTAATCCCTTTATACTGCTCCTTTTCTGTGAGTTTCCTTTATTAAATAACAACCAGCCTTTTGGTTCTCAGTGTGATCCTCAAACTTGGATGTATATTGCACTCAGCTCCCACCATCAGGCCACCAGTGTAGATTGTAAGTAATTCATGCCATCGGACTGATATTTGTGGTACTCGAGTTATTTTAACTCCAGTACATTTTATCATAACGATCCATTAATCCTGACTCCCGAATTTCTATGGGTTAACCAACCATCAACCATGCTGCGATATTATCTGTCATACTATTGGCTTCTGTCTTGTGTAAGAACCTTTATTTTGGAACACCTTTTGGAAAATCTCTGGAAAGCCTCATGTCTAACAGTTCCCTTTATCAAATCTGCTTGTTGCATTCTCAGGGATCTGCAAAAAAAATTGAATGATATTACAGGCAAAATATACTTTCCCTTTCACAAAACTATGCTGATCCTGAGTGAAGCTTTTCTTAATGCCCTGCAATTCCTTCCTTAATAACAGACTCTCGCAGACACCCAGCAATGGTCGTGAGGCTAAATGGATTCTGCTTTCTGCCTTGTTCCTTTCTTGAAGACAGGCGCCGCATTGGAGTTTCTCCTGTTGTGCTGGAACACTCCTGTAATCCAGAGAGTTATGGATTATTTCACACAGTACCACCAGTCACTCAGCAACCACTTCTTTTAAAACCAGCTATGCATTACTGCTGCCTTGTCTACAATTTGTCTTATCTGTTTGTTAAAAAAATCCTTGTGCTGTTTGATAGAGGCAGTTCAAGAACTTCCTTCTGAATACCATTTTGACTATAGCGTTGGAATACTTACAGTGCCTTCCCCATGAGGAATGATGTAAATTACTGTTATAAATTATCTACCTATACCCTGTAGCCAGTTCCCCAGTCACGCCTTCCAAATGTCCTCAATATACTTTCCTGACTTCATTTCTACAAAAGGTCACACACTCATCTTCAACTTTCTTTATATACTCGGAAAAGCTCGTGCTGCTTGTTTTTCATACTTCTTGCCAATTTGCTTACGTCATGTCTTTGCTTCCCTTTTCCTCGCTTTCTAGATTCATACAGTCACATACTGCACAAACAGACCTTTTGTTCCAACTTGTCCATGCTGACCAGGTATTCCAAAATAAACTAATCCCATCTGCTTGCATTTGACCCATTTGCATTTGAATGTTTCCCATTTATATGTTTGTCCAAATGCCTTTAAAATGTAGCTGTACTTGCATCTTCCACTCTGGCATCTCATTCAATAAGACACCATCCTCTGCGTCAAAAAAAGCCCCTTTGTCCATTTTAATCTTCACCCTTGCACCTTCAAGCTGTGTCCTCTATGTTTGAACACCCCTATCCTGTTGATAAGACCTTGGCTATTGACCTTATCCATGTCTGTCATTTTTTATAATCTTCAATAATGTCATCCCTCAACCTGCCCAACTCCAGCTGATATTAACTTCAAGAACAAGCATTTAAAAATAAGCACTGCAACTTTGAAACAATGTTAAAAATGGCAGGTAAAAACACTCAGCCCAGACTTCATACTGTGATTTGTTTTTCTCCATGCTACAACTACTGAAGCAGCGTGAAACTCTTACTAGAACCAATAAGAAGTCAAACACCTGAATTCCTTTGTCTAAAGGTGGTGAGGATCTCTGCAGTGAAAACGCATCTCTGGCCAGATCCATGCAATAAGGGGACTTCTTATACCATAGGGTCAGCGTGCAGTTGCCTTTAGCAGAGTGAGATGAAGGGTGAGTATTCTTTCTGAAATTTGCATCAAAGTGTGAAATCAGTGCAAAGGGGGAAAGGTTTTCAATAAGGTTTACTGCATGAAGGAAACTTTCCGGAATGGTATGTGAGTGGGAGGTGGAAAACAGCATGAATGGAGAGGCCAAGCCACACTGAGACCAGAGGCAAGGTGGCAGCACAAAACGCAGCTTGATGCTAGTGCAGGGAAGGTAGACTTGATCAAAGAGCTTCAGGTGAAGTGGCGAGGCACCATAATGTGAGAGAATGTGCTCTGTAATTGGAGAGGGAAAGCTGGAATCAGGAAGGGGAGACGAGCAGGGAAGAGGATTGACTACCAATGGCAGGGGTTTCTGGGGGTAATTCAGGAAGCACAGCTGACATTCATGCCCAGCATCTGTTTATGGTCCCTGAAATAGACATCCTAAATCTGGCCCTACATTGATGTTCATCAAATTGTGATTGAATAGTGTCCTTGACAACTTTTGTCAACCAAGGGTATTTCATCTTCTCACCGAGTCCTTTTTGAATCGAAACAATAATTGCCGAGCATTATAGGATATCTGCTTGAACGTCTGCCCATGTACACTCACTGACCTTCCACTTGGTCGACTTCCACATCCTGCTTCAGACCAGATGTCAGGCAGAAATCCTCAATTTAGATGTCTGGTTTGTTCGGGGGAACTTCTGCAATCATACAGGAATTCTTGGACATCATCAGAAATATGCACATAGACATAGAAGAAACCATGATATCATTCGATGTGACGGCACTGTTCACTTCGATTGACAAAACCCTAGCCAGAGAAACAATAGCCAACCTACTGGACATACAAAACAGAAAACAGGACGCTGAACCTATCAACAAAGACGGCATACTTAAACTACTGGACTTGTGCCTCACAACACACTTCACATTCAACAACCAGATATACGAACAAATCAACGAAACACCCATGGGATCACCAATCTCGGGACTCATAGCAGAGGCAGTTATGCAAAGGTTAGAACAAACAGTCCTACCACAAATTCAACCCAAACTCTGGTTTGGGTCAGATATGTCGATGACACGTTTGTAATAATTAAAAACACGGAAATAGAAAAAACACACCGGATCATCAGCGCCACACTCACAGGAATCCGATTCACCAGAGAAGAAGAAAAGGATGCCAACTCCCATTCCGAGACGTGATGGTACAGAGAACACCGAACGGAGAATTCACTACAAGGGTATACAGGAAAGCCACACATACAGACCAAGTCCTAAACTATGAAAGTAACCACCCCAACACACACAAACGAAGCTGCATCAGGACACTATTCAAAAGGGCCACAACACACTGCAGTACACCAGATATACGAACAAATCAACGAAACACCCATGGGATCACCAATCTCGGGACTCATAGCAGAGGCCAGACTACTGCGACCCCGAGGACTCATAACGGCACACAAACCAACAGTCACGCTCAGACAACAATTCACCAGAATGAAGGACCCGATACCCAACATGAGCAAAACTAATGTAGTGTACAAAATACCATGCAAAGACTGCACAAAACACTATATAGGACAAACAGGAAGACAGCTAACAATCCGCATACATGAACATTAACTAGCCACGAAACGACACGACCAGCTATCCTTAGTAGCCACACACGCAGACAACAAGCAACATGAATTCGACTGGGACAACACTGCTATCATAGGGCAAGCCAGACAGAGAACAGCCAGGGAATTCCTAGATGCATGGCATTCATCCACAAACTCCATCAACAAACACATCGACCTGGACCCAATATACCAACCACTACAGCGGACAGCTGAAACTAACAACCAGAAGCAGCAGGGACAGACCACTATAAACACCGGAGGAAACATCAAAGAAGCGCTTCGCAGGAGGCTCCCAAGCACTGATGATGTCGCCTAGCCAGGGGACGAAACGTTTGCAACAAAAACTTCCAGCTCGGCGAACAGAACCACAGCAATGAACACATGATCAGCTGAGGCTGACTCCATTCGCCCAGTTTCTCTCTGTTGTTTCTGTTTGATGATGCCAAATTGCAGCGAGCTGCCTATGCTGTGATCTCCTTTTCCTTCAAACTAGAAATCCCCTAACTCCGGTGGATAGGGCCTTCAGCTATGACTGTCCCATTTCCCGCAGTGTTGCCCTCACTCTGTCCCTTCCTTTCCAGAGCAATGATAGATCTCCCCTTGTCCTCATTTCTCACTGCACTGGAATCCACATTCACAGAATCATCCTCCGCCACATCCAACACCTCCAGCAGGGCAGCACCATGAAACACATCCTCCCCTCCCGTCCACTGTTAGTATTTCACAGGGATAATTCCATCTGTGACACCCTCCATCAACCCGAACACTTCTTCCCCCTCCATGGCAACTTCCCATGCAATTGCCATTCACCTCTTTCCTCCTCACTGCCCAAGGGCCAAATCATAACTTCCAAGTGAAAAAGCATTTCATTTCTACTCTTTCAATCCAGTCTCTTAGGCGAAATTGTGGACTTCACATGCTGGAGATTAGAGTGGTGCTGGAAATGGACAGCAGGTCAGGCAGCTTCCAAGGAGCAGGAAAATCGAAATCATCTGGAAGGGCTTTTGCCCAATCCAGTCTCTTGTCAATCCTGCTAACAATACAGTATCCCTGACATTGCTAAGACCAAACAGAAACTGCTTCGAGAAACACTCTCACTCTTTCGGAATAATTCTGACTGTCTTATTGCTTCCCATTTCAATAACCTACCTTGCTCTCATGCTAACATTTCGGTCCTGGG
>NW_025215365.1:0-9276 GCF_004010195.1 Chiloscyllium plagiosum
TTCAGACTACGTTTTTGTCTCCTCTCGGCCGAGGGCTGCTGTGCGCGATTTGTATTTTAATAGACCGCACTCCGAAAGGACATCAAGGGGATTTAAACGTGTCCCGCAGGCAGTTTTGAGGAAACTGGTGTTGTTCTTGAAACAAGGAGATGGGGGACAGGTTCGCTAAGGATGGCCAAGATTCTGACAGGATAGGTAAGGTAAGCAAGGATAACGAAGACCAGGGGAGACAGATTGAAGGCTTTGGTTGAAGGTTGTGGAGGGGGATAGAGGGTGTTTGTGAGGAAGAGCCCTTTTTTAACGACCTGAACTGGCCCATGAGGGTGGTCAAACCAAAGACAATTATTGATTTGAAGGAAACCAAGTTGCAGGGCTGTGGGCGGGAAATAAGATGATCCACGGGGGCCGGGGGTGGGGGAGCTGGCATCGAATCGCTGGGCCGAATGGTCAGAAATGACTCAATCACAAACCCAAGTTCTTGCTCTTGATTTGACTTTGAGTTGATTTGATTGATTATTGTCGCATGTACCTAGCTACAGTGAAAAGTTCTGTTTTGTGTGCAGTACAGGCAGATCATACTGGACATAGTGCATTAGAGTGATAGAACAGAGTGAGGAAGATGATGTTATGGCCGCACAGCAGGTGCACAGACAGTGAGATCGGCAGTAAATTTAAAATTTGAGCTGTCCATTCAGAGGTCTACTAACAACGGGGAAGGAGCTGTTCTTGAACCTGTTGGTGCGTGTGTTTAAGCTTTTGTACCTTCTGCCTGATGGAAGGGGTTGGAAGAGATTATAACTGGGGTGGGAGGGGGACTCGATGACGTTGGCTGTTTTCCCGAGGCGCAGTTGGAGTCAATGGATGGGAGACTGGTTTGCACGAAGGACTGGGCCGTGTTCGCAACTCTCCGCAGTTGCTTACAGTCCTGGGCAGAGCAGACGCCGTACCGTCCTTCACCATGACGGCAGTAGTTAAGAACTTTGGAGACTATAGCAAGCTGTCAGGCCTGAGGCTGGGGAAGCTTCATTTGTCTTACAGGAGAGTGCACCGGAAAACTGGATAAGTAAGGAGGAAGACACTCACGTGTACAGGGGTCTAATTTCATTGTCAGACGTACAGCAAGAACGTCAACTCCGGGGCTGAAGATAATTTGCTTCTTTAATTGAATTACTGAGCCGGCAAAAAAAACAACAATGAGAGCGATTAATGCACTACCCACCCTCCCTGTTGATAATTGCACAGGGCGAGATCAGTGGATCACAATTGTGGGTGTCTGGCTATTGAGAATCAGGATTACAGTAAACCCCAGTCACCCTGAGCTCACTGCTGACATGCGGCAGACAGAGCGATCATGTATCCAACCCGGCAGAGTAATGCACAGCCGCTGCTCACTGGTTTCGCTGTAACTGGGCGTGTAAACTCTCGGTGTGCCCATTCGCCATCTCGTTGTTTGCCTCTGAAATGGGGAAATCAATCCCACTTCTACTCCGGGTGCAGGAGGTCAGAGGGCGCCTGTCAGCCGTGCAGGATGTCGGTTAGGCCAGTTTAGGAACGCTGCGCTCAAATCTGGTCTCCCTTGCGACCGGAAAGGCGTCGCGAAACTTTGAAAAGTTTCGGAAAAGATTTACGCGGGTGTTGGGAGGGTTTGAGCTAGAGGCAGGGGCTGAGGGCTGACATTACAGAGGTTTATAAAATGATGATGGGTGTGGTTAGGGTAAATAGACAAGGTCTTTTCCCTGGGGTGGGGGAGTCCTGAACTAGAGGGCATAGGTTTAAGATTAGATTACTTACAGTGTGGAAACAGGCACTTCGGCCCAACAAGTCCACACCAACCCGCCAAAACACACTCACCCAGACCCATTCCCCTACATATATCCCTGCACCTAACACTACAGGCAATTTAGCATGGCCAATTCAACTAACCTGTACATTTTTGGACTGTGGGAGGAAACCCACGCAGACACAGGGAGAATGTGCAAACTCCACACAGTCAGTCGCCTGAGGCGGGAATTGAACCCGGGTCTCTGGTGCTGTGAGGCAGCAGTGCTAACCACTGTGCCACCGTGAAAGGGGAAAGATTTGAAAGGGACCTAAGGTACAACTTTGGCTCCCCCAACCTGCAAAAAATACCTTGTCTATTTACCCTATCCACGTCCCTTATGATTTTATGAATCTCTATAAGGTCACCCCTCAGCCTCCGAAGTTCCAGGGAAAACAGTCCCAGCCTGTTCAGCCTCTCCCTGTAGCTCAAACCCTCCAACTCTGGCAACATCCTTGTGAATTTTCCCTGAACCCTTTCAAGTTTCCCAACATCCTCCTGTTCACAGTCTCGTGTGTAATCAGCTCATTACCTGAGCCGTATCTCCCCCAACTGCTGCCCAAGGCCAGTCAAACGAAGGCTGGAGTTGACTGTGTTCGACCATCCAGGCTGACTCAGGGGATATTGAAGCTATTATGCAGCAAGATCGGGCCTGGGGTCGTAAACTGGGATTCTCCCCAAACCCTGGGTCTCCCACTGCATGGAGAGTCAGCATCCTACAGCAGGAGGAACCGTGAGGGAAGCTATCCACCATGCCAGCAGCGAGCTCGGCAGCAAGGATATCCGAGCTGTCCATCCACCCAGCCATCAGTGTGAGTCATCCACATCTCCACCGGCACTGTAGATTATTGCAACCATTCACCTTCTGTCAACTTCAGAAAGCCTGAATTCTGCTCGATCAGGCCAGACTGCATGAATAATAGACTCTGCCCACACCAAGAGCACATCATTCTCCAAAAGGACATGATACCCAGTCAACAGAGGAGCCGTCAAAACACTGCAAGATAGGGGAGGAGAGAGGGACTTTTACCCTGTATCCAACCCTGTGCTGTCCCTGTCCTGGGAGTGTTTGATGGGGACAGTGTAGAGGGAGCTTTACTCTGTATCTAACCCCGTGCTGTCCCTGTTGTGGGAGTGTTTGATGGGGGACAGTGTAGAGGGAGCTTTACTCTGTATCTAACCCCGTGCTGTCCCTGTCCTGGGAGTGTTTGATGGGGACAGTGTAGAGGAAGCTTTACTCTGTATCTAACCCCGTGCTGTCCCTGTCCTGGGAGTGTTTGATGGGGACAGTGTAGAGGAGCTTTACTCTGTTATCTAACCCCTTGCTGTCCCTGTCCTGGGAGTGTTTGATGGGGGACAGTGTAGAGGGAGCTTTACTCTGTATCTAACTCCGTGCTGTCCCTGTCCCTGGGAGTGTTTGATGGGGACAGTGTAGAGGGAGCTTTACTCTGTATCTAACCCCGTGCTGTCCCTGTTGTGGGAGTGTTTGATGGGGACAGTGTAGAGGGAGCTTTATTCTGTATTTAACCCCGTGCTGTCCCTGTCCTGAGAGTGTTTGATGGGGACAGGGTTGAGGGAGCTTTACTCTGTATTTAGCCCCGTGCTGTCCCTGTCCTGGGCGTGTTTGATGGGAACTGTGTAGAGGGAGCTTTACTCTGTATCTAACCCCGTGCTGTCCCTGTCCTGGGAGTGTTTGATGGGGACAGTGTAGAAGCAGCTTTACTTTGTATCTAACCCCGTGCTGTCCCTGTCCTGGGAGTGTTTGATGGGGAGACAGTGTAGAGGGAGCTTTACTCTGTATCTAACCCCGTGCTGTCCCTGTCCTGGGAGTGTTTGATGTGGGACAGAGTAAAATCTGCAGGTAGTGTTCAGAGATGGGCTTGGTCACAGTTTACCTTCTCCTCTGAACGGAGCATTTGACCTTGGCGTTGTTGGGTGCGCTGGACATGCCCTGGGGTTTGCACAGCACTGACATTGGGAGCAGAGCGTGGGAAAACATTCAATCTCCAGCCTGCCCTAACAGCTTCCCTGAAGCTACGGAATTTGAAACACGTAACACAAATGACGCCGCCTGGTCTCCAGCAAATTACAGGGCAAAGGCATGAATTCAATGCAACACTCTGCCTGGAAAGGTGGAGGAGGAGAGAAACAGACGTGTTTGAAATTGCTGCGAGTAATTCTCAAGGGTCGAGCTTGCGGAGAGGCGGAGAAAGCAAAGTATATTTGAAATGCCACAACAGTCTGCTAAGAAAGGTCAATTATGAGACACAGCCTAATCCCTTTGAGTCTTTGCAGCCAATAACATCAGCTACACTGATTAAACAATGGCCTGACATTTTACCAGCCATTAACATTGATTGAGGGAACTCTCCAAAGTAACAAGTCTTGTAAACTATGTGTATTTTATGCAAAAATCAATACTCGCATTACCCTGGTTCAGTTCAGGACAAGTCATACAGGACCCACATCTGTCTCCCAAGTGATGAAAGGTTAAAAAACAAACCTGCTGTCTTTCCCAGAGGGAAAGTTCAGTTTTAATATTAAAGGTGAAGAATTGAGTGGACCTCCATTTTATTTTTTTTCAGTTTCTAAGACAGAGCAGTGTGCTTTTGCAAGTTTCACTGGCTTTTCCTTGTCATGATTTTCGTCAGGCAATATTGAAATCTCAGCCTGAGGGTCAAGCCAAGATGGCTGGAAGTTGGAGCTGAGGCTCCAGGGTGGCTGAACCACGCCAATACCGGCTGCTTCTGATAGACAGCGTCAGCATTGGGTGTGAGGGTGCTCAGGACAAGTTGGCAGCAGGTTTCAACATGAGTCAGCAGCCTGGCCAGGGTGAGGGTGAGGGTGACAACGCCAGGGGGAGGCAGAAACAGAGAGTACCTGGGAATTTGTATCAATGTGGGCATTTGTGGAAAAAATGTTTAATCGAAGCATACAGCAGAAAAAAGAAACGCCCCAGAGTGAGAGGTGAGTGAGTGAGGATTGAGAAACCGAGCTGTGGTCAGCTCAATGTTACTACTGCAGGGAAATAAACTGATTAGTCAGTAGGATTGGTTAATCTTCTTCATCTTTAAAGTGAAAGTTGAGCTCTTACCTCATGTTTAGACTTTTCTTCTCTTTGTCTTTCTGCGAAATAGTTTTCATAAAAAGTCTGTACTTATTCTCAGGGTAACAAACTGTTTTTTCCTTGGGCTTTTGGATAGGCCAAATGGGGTGCAAGGCTTGCAGGATGTGTATCTCCCCCAATATCCCAGCCAAGCAGATCCACAGGGCGTTTGAGCATCACAGTTTGGAGACTGGTCAGTTGGCGGTGTCGCTCTCGTGAGGTGGAATGCCACGTGGGTAGCACCTACGTCACTCGGTGTGACCTCTGTGTTGAATGCTGGCCAATTACATCTCAGGTGTGGGATATAGGTAAAGTAGTGTTACTTCTGCAATCATAATTACTTATGCAAGGTAAATGCACTCACACCAGTGTGTAATTGTTTCAGCCAAGAGCTGAGTCAACAACAATGAAAACGATGTGGAGGAAATATATAATTGTTTTTGTATTAGCTAAAATGTGCACACAAGAATAAAACGTGCCTGTAAACAATGGTAGATGTTACAGACAAATAGATAAGGTGCTGTGAGGATGTAGGTTAAGCCAGATATGCCTGTACAAGCAGTAGCTATAAGCATCTGTTTCCCACTTTTGCGAAAACACAAAAACAAATCCCAATTAAAAGGTGATAAGGATCAATATGGTTGGGGAAAGGGAGGAAATGTCACAGATGGGGGAAGTAGATAATAGTGAAGGAGGATATACCTAACAATGGGCCACAGCAGGATGTGGGGAAATGGCCGAGTAAAACTTGTACTTTGTTATGCACAAGGCCAGATAAGGCATGAGATAAACAATAGTAATGGGTTTGGAGTAGTGGATCCTATATAAGATATGTACTTGCTAAACTCTGGGTGCCCTATTCCAGGCACCACGCTTGCAAACACACTGATTGCTTCAGATCTTGTCTCGGCCTGAAATTATTGAAGTGAGTGAGCTTTGTTTCTCACACTGGGCATGACCCTCAGGCAGCAGCTGAGTGCACTTAGCCTCCATGGACACTGGCGTCTGCCATCTGCCAAGCCAACACAACCATCCTGGCATTTCAAGCACTGCACTGGCAGTGAGTGCACTGGCACACGGGCGACTGGCATTGATGAGAGAGCGTCGTACATAGGGGACCGACACCCTTACCTCGGACCGGGCTGCATTTCAGAGCTGTTTGCTCGCCTTCTTAGTGCTTTCTATCGTAGCACATATTGGCATGCTTGCACCACCCCTGCCTTGACTTGCCATGCCAATGAGTACAGTCACCACAGCCAGGCGGCTTGTCTTAGTGTTCATCAGTCTTTATTGTACGCCAGTGCGCCACGTCAGTCTCCACATTGGCGGAGACTGAGGTGGCAAACACTCTGCATGCATAGCAAGCCAACAGCCCCGTCACCCGCTGTCAGGGGAGTCAGTCTTATTGGGAGGGTCCATGGGGGTGCCCATCAATCAGGGGATGCCAGCACAGTTAGCCAACAACTCGGAGCAGCCAAGGGCCCTGACCACAGCTGGGTATTCAGTTGAGGCTATCTCTGTCAGGGTGTCTGTGCCTCTGTGAGGGTCTGGGGATAGAGGAGGGACTGGGAACGGAGTAGGGTTAATGCTGTTTTACCCTATGGTCAGAGGCACGCTGGCATTACGGGATGGGAGGGGACAGTGTATGGTTACCTCATAATATCACCGCCTGGGTGGCAGTACATATGTGAACATGAGGATGTGATTGAAGGGCCTTGGGGGAGGGGTGAAGCCTGAGTCGGAGAGTTCATCAGAGCAGGGACCCTCCATCCCCACCACAGAGGCAGGGAGTGGGAAGTGTGACAATGCTGGTCTTTTACAAGGTTATTATGCCCTTGAGTTTTTTTATCAGAGAGGGGGTAATTGGCCAGGCTCCATCGTTTCATTGGGGCCTTACTGTTAACCCTACTGCTAATGTCGTCAACTCAGCCCCATGAGGGAGATTTAAACAATCCTTAGATAAGCACATGGATGATTTTGAGGTAGTGTAGGGGGACGAGCTGAGAATAGTTCACAGGTCGGTGCAACATCGAGGGCCGAAGGGCCTGTTCTGTGCTGTATTGTTCTGTGTTCTCTATGTTCTCTAATAGAAAGTGCTTCAGGGCAAAAGGTTGAAAAGTCTTTTGAAGAAACAGGTCTGGTCAAGGGGGCGTGGCCATCTCTCTAGCTGTGCAGTTCAGTTCGGGAGTAGGAGTACCAGTCGGAACTGGAAGCTCTCTCTCTCCTTCGGCCCATCTAACTGCGAATACTGTAATTTGCCTGTACCATTGTTTTACTGTTTGCACTGAGGGATGTGCATATCGGGACCATTGCAAGTATGTTCGGAACGGCATCATTAAGACGGGTTTGGATAGGATTCGTTATCCGGTATTCCGTTTTCGGTCCTTTGTGTTTCATTCCGTAATTTTGTGAATAAATGTTGTTTGTTTAAAACCTGGCAGTCGAACCAGCTCATTTACTCGGGGGATATATACCTAGCTAAAACAAATAGCCAAGTTATAGTCCGGGCTGCCTACTTCAAAATGTTCGGAGGGGTCTGGCCTAGGTCGTAACAAAAGGACTGGGAGGAGGAAACATATTTGGCGGCACAGATGAAAAAAACGCTGTTCTGTAGATAGAAGCGCGCACATAAATGCTTTCATTAATAAATAATTATACATACATACATAAATAAATGCATATCAGGATGCATCACAGCTTGGCACGGTAACCGCTGTGCCCGAGATCACAAGAAATTACAGAGATTTGTGAACACAGCTCAGTCCGTCAGGAAAACCAGCCTTCCTTCCATTGACTCTGTCTACACTTCCTGCTGCCTCAGGAAGGCACCCATCATCAAAGTTATACTCTCTTCCATCCTCTTCCATTGGGCGGAAGTTACAAAAGTTTGAAAACAGGTACCACTACACTCAGGAACAGCTTCTTCCCCACTGCTATCAGATTTATCAACAAACATCTCACATGTTAGAGTTGACCCTTCCCTGCACCTTCTCTGTCGCTGTAATACTATATTCTGATCTATGACCCTGATGTATTTGTGTAAGGTATAGTTTGCCTGGATTCCATGCAAAACAATACTTTTCACCGTGTCTTCGTCCACGTGACAATAATAAATCAAACCAAACATAAATGGGCTCCACACGTTTCCACACCATCCAGCTGCAGTTCATGAGCACAGACATGGTCCATGGATGGGGGCCTATACCTGAGAGTCCTTTGCCCCATCTGGAAGCAGGAACACGCGTGTACATGGAATGCTGACACTTCATCAAGATCACAAGGGCTTGTCACCCATCTGGGCGGCATGGTGGCTCAGTGGTTAGCACTGCTGCCTCACAGTGCCAGGGACCCGGGTTCGAATCCACCCATGGGCGATGTGGAGTTTTCATGTTCCCCCTTTGTCTGTGTGGGTTTCCTCCCACAGTCCAAAGATGTGCAGGTTAGGTGAATTGGGCATAGGGAATGCAAGGTTACAGGGTTTGGGTGGGGCTGGGTGGGATGCCTTTCAGAGGGTTAGTGTGGACTCAAAGGGCTGAATGGCCTGCTTCCTCAGTGTATGGATTCTATGGTCAGTGGCTGTGCCAGCGAGGTGCAACAATAAAGGGAGAGGGTCAATCCTGTGGGATGCCAGGGTCTAAGAGCCTGCATGCTCTCTCTTTCAAGGTCCTGTGACCGATGCTCCCCTCTGCGAGGCCGACAAAATCACGAGAGGTACAGACAGGGTGGATAGCAAGAAGCGTTCTCCTGGAATGGAGGACTCAATTACTAGGGGTCACGAGTTCAAAGTGAGAGGGGAAAGGTTTAGGGGAGACATACGGAGAAAGTTCTTCTCACAGAGGGTGGTGGGGGCCTGGAATGTGTTGCCAGCGGTGGTGGTGGAGCGGGAACGAGAGCGTCATTTAAGATGCATCTAGACTGATACATGACTGGGCAGGGAGCAAAGGGACACAGATCCTTGGAAAATAGGTGACAGGTTTAGATAGAGGATCTGGATTAGTGCAGGTTTGGAGGGCCGAAGGGCCTGTTCCTGTGCTGTAATTTTCTTTGTTCTTTGTTCTTTTCACTGGACAGGTTGCTGGAAAACCGCAACAGGTCAGGCAGCATCAAAGGAGCAGGAGAATCGACGTTTCGGGCATAAGCCCTTCTTCAGGAATGAGGAAGGTGTGCCAAGCAGGTACACACATAAAAGATAGGGAGGAGGGACTTGGGGGAGGGGCGATGGGAATACGATAGGTGGAAGGAGGTTAAGGTGTGGATGATATGCCGGAGAGGGGTTGGGGGCGGAGAGGTCAGGAAGAAGATTGCAGGTTAGGAAGGCGGTGCTGAGTCCGAGGGTTGGGACTGAGAAAAG
>NW_025215365.1:9539-10507 GCF_004010195.1 Chiloscyllium plagiosum
GACCAGTGAGGTTCTGTCCTGGTGGCGATTGGAAGGGCGGGGCTCAAGGGCGGAGGAGCGGGAAGTGGAGGAGATGCGGTGGAGAGTATCGTCGACCACGTCTGGGGGGAAATTGCGGTCCTTGAAGAAGGAGGCCGTCTGGGTTGTACGGTATTGGAATTGGTCCTCCTGGGAGCAGATGCGGCGGAGGTGAAGGAATTGGGAATATGGGATGGCGTTTTTACCGGGGCAGGGTGGGAGGAGGTGTAATCTAGGTAGCTGTGAAACACCGGGGCAGACTTTGGAATCCTTCCACTTCCATTTTTTTTTAACTGGGAGCTGGGTAAGGTGGGACAGGGCGGACAGAAGGTCAATAGTGCTCCCTTCCACTGTGCTCCCACCGTGAGACCCAGCCTCTGTCCAACCGGATGGAGGACACATGAGCCGGCAAAGCAGGACAGACAACATGGCGGCACGGTGGCTCAGTGGTTAGCACTGCTGCCTCACAGTGCTGGGGACCCGGGTTCGATTCCATCCTCGGGTGACTGACTGTGGAGTTTGCACGTTCTCCCCATGTCTGCGTGGGTTTCCTGTGGGTGCTCCGGTTTCCTCCCACAGACCAAAGATGTGCAGGCTAGGGTGGATTGGCGATGCTAAATTGCCTGTGGTGTTTAGGGACGTGTAGGTTAGGTGCATAAGTCAGGGTGAATATAGGGTAGGGGATGGGGTCTGGGTGGGATCATCTTCAGAGAGTCGGTGTGGACTTGTTGGGCCTAATGGCCTGTTTCCACACTGTAGGGGTTCTATGAATGACAACTAAGGGTATAGGTAAGGCCACTGTTGGAATATTGCATGCAATTCTGGTCTCCTTCCTATCGGAAAGATGCTGTGAAACTTGAAATGGTTCAGAAAAGATTTACAAGCATGTTGCCAGGGTTGGAGGATCTGAGCTATAGGGAGAGGCTGAAGAGGCTGGGGCTGTTTTTCCT
>NW_025215365.1:10698-16925 GCF_004010195.1 Chiloscyllium plagiosum
GGCTGGTACAATTGCAACATTTAAAAGGCATCTGGATGGGTATATGAATAGGAAGGGTTTAGAGAGATATGGGCCGGGTGCTGGGTGGGACTAGATTGGGTTGGGATATCTGGTCGGCATGGACGAGTTGGACTGAAGGATCTGTTTCTGTCCTGTACATCTCTATGACTCTATGAGTCTAAGGCGGAGGGAAACAGTGGGTGCTCCCTTACTGCGGGCACAGCCCTTATGTGTGGGTGACGCATTGCCCATTGGCCTGCCATTTTCTCCATTTACAATTCCGATTGTGTGCCACTCTGATGTCCCATGGATTGGCAATTTACAGGCGGTGTATGAGTCCCAGGATCCCTAGAATTTCAATATCTCGGAAAGGTGGCTGTCAATTAGGTACAGACTGAGAGGAAAAAGAGCGCAATGGTCAATGGATTTTCTTTGGGCTGGTGGAAGGAAGTTCCCAGGGAGTTCAGTGTTGGGACTCCAGCTTTTCCAGCTTCACATATGAATGTTTTAGACTTAAACGTACAATTTGAAAGTTTGCAGGTGAGGGAAAACCCGGAGGCATCGTGAACTGTCAAAGGAAGGATGCCAAAGGACACAGACAGGTTGGTGGAGTGGGCAGAGGGGTAGCCGAGGAACTTCGATGTGGAGAGCTGAGATGTGACTGATTTTGGAATAAGAGGCGACGGGCAGCAAAGGGCACCCGTCTGAAGGGGGTGCAGGAACAGAGCGACCTGGGAGGATGTGTGCATAAATCAGTGAAGGTGGGCAGGACATGTTGATGGGCCCCTTCGGGATTTCCTGGCCTCTCCCACCACAGGCCTCCAATCCCCAGTGTCGGGGTCCGGGAGACTCCCTGCTATCGATTCCTGAGGTTAATTTTGTTGAGTCCGCCACACTCATTGACCTTTAGACCTGTGTCAAAATACTGCGACAGTCGATAAGAATTTACAGCTAACGTGACGGCCTGCTCCCTCCCTTTTGGCGAAAGTAACCTGCCTCAGAATCTCTTAGTGCAAGGCAGAGTCCATTCAGAGACCTGACCTGTCGGAGGTCACAGGACCTGCATTTATGTAGCAACTGAGTCGACCTGGAGAGGCCCCAACGTTTGAAGAATCAGGAAGGTACTTTTGAAATGTCATAGCTGTTGGGTCACAGCAAGGTCCCAGAAACGGCAATAATGATGGCCAGCTGCTTTCTGTCGGCAGCGATGCAGGCCGAGGGGTGGGTATCGAGGGGCGAGTGGGGCTTTAAGAGAAACCAGGGCGGGTCGCCATAAACTCTGTGCTCAACCATTTGCAAAAGAAATGTGTTTCCGGGCCTGGGACAAAAACGAGTCTATCAGCCAGGAGTCAATCAGCTCAGGCAGTCTAGCCCTGCTTTACTGACAGGCATTATAACAGCTCCCTTAATTCCTACTGCTCCGAGCTCGGATCTCATTAATCATCTGTCAGCACCATCCAGGCATCTCCACTTCATAACCCACACCTTCCCAGACAACATCGGAATTGATCAGGAGGGAACGGGAAATGAAAATGATTTCCTTCCACAACAAAATTAGCCCAAGTCTCGCTCGGGGATGAAATCCTGCATGTTCCTATCATTTGAGTGGCTAGTTGGCTCCAAGATATATACAGCTAGAATTTATTGATTACCATGCAGAGGGAGCAGCAAAGATGGCTGTCCTTTTTTTTATTATTTGTGGGATGTGGGCATCACTGGCTGGGCCAGATTTTATTGCCTGTCCCTAGTTGCCCCTTGAGAAGGTGGGGGGGTGAGCTGCCTTCTTGAACCGCTGCAGTCCACCTGCTGTGGGTTGACCCTCAATGCCCTCAGGGAGGGAATTCCAATAACAGTGAAGGAACGTCAGGATGAGTGAGAGGCTTGGATGGGGAACTTGTAGGGAGGCGGTTTTCCCATGTATCTGCTGCCCTATCCTTCTAGGTGGGTTTGGAATCTGAGAATCTTTGGTGAATTTCTGCAGTGCATCTTGTAGATGGTACACACTGCTGCTGCTGAGCATCGGTAGAGGAGGGAGTGGATGTTTGTGGATGCGGTGCCAATCAGGCGGCTGCTTTGTCCTGGATGGTGTCGAGCTTCTTGAGTGATGTTGGAGCTGCCCCCCATCCAGGCAGGTGGGAGTATCCCATCACACTCCTGATTTGTGCCTTGTAGATGGTGGCCAGGCTTTGGGGAGTCAGGAGGGCAGTGGCTTGCTGCAATATTCCTAGCCTCTGAGCTGCTCTTGTAGCCATTGTGTTTATGTGACGAACGAGCTTCTTGAGTGTTGTTGGAGCTGCACCCATCCAGGCAGGTGGGAGTATCCCATCACACTCCTGATTTGTGCCTTGTAGATGGTGGCCACGCTTTGGGGAGTCAGGAGGGCAGTGGCTTGCTGCAATATTCCTAGCCTCTGAGCTGCTCTTGTAGCCATTGTGTTTATGTGACGAATCCAGTTGAGTTTCTGGCCTTGATAATGCCCAGGATGTTGATTATGGGGGGGGGTTCAGTTACACTAACACCATTACATGTCAAGGGACGGGGGTTAGATTGTTTCTTCGTGGTGATGGTTATACCTTGACATTCTTGTGGCGTGAAGGTAACTTGCCGCTTGTCAGCCCAGTCCAGATCTTGTTACATTTGAACACGGACTGCTTTAGTATCTGAGGAGCTGCAAATGGTGCTAAACATTGTGTAACCACTTCTGACCTTACTTTGGGTGGAAGGTTATTGATGGAGCAGCGGAAGATGGTTGGGCCTTGGACAATACTCTGCGGGACTCCTACAGAGATTTGAAAAAGACCCATTTGTGCCCACTCTCAGCCATTCAGTCTTCTTTCCATGCCAATCTGTTGCCCCTTTGATTTTGCTTTATTCTCTTGAACTTATCCAAATGCCCTGCTTTAATTTAAATGGGAAGAATTGTGGATGCTGTAATGGCCCTGCCATAATCTGTTTAATTAGGCAGGACTTCCTGTTATTTTTTATTCCTTTGTCATTTTTTAAATTCATATCTTGCAAATACATTTTTAGGTAGCATCAGGGACAAGGTGACACATGTCACTACTCCCTGTGAGACACAGCCGACATAATCTGTATAATTTGATGCATGTCTTGACAAAGCTGGACAATATGAAAACTGAATATTTTAACAGCTTGTTAAATTCAAATAGACTCTAATGAACTTAGGAGAAAGTGAGGACTGCTGATGCTGGAGATCGGAGCTGAAAATGTGTTGCTGGAAAAGCGCAGCAGGTCAGGCAGCATCCAAGGAGCAGGAGAATCGACGTTTCGGGCATAAGCCCTTCTTCAGGAAGAAGGGCTCATGCCCGAAACGTCGATTCTCCTGCTCCTTGGATGCTGCCTGACCTGCTGAGCTTTTCCAGCAACACAGTTTCAGCTCTAATGAACTTACTCCAGTTGCCAAAGGTTTGAAAAAGATTCATGAATGTTTAATGAATAAACTGTTGGCTTTCATCAGTAACTTTGCTTCCCTCACCCCCCAGTCATCATCAACTTCCAATCACAGGGTCACAGAGATGGACAGCACGGAAACAGACCCTTCGGTCCACCCGTAACCTAATCTAGTCCCATTCACCAGCTCCCGGCCCATATCCCTCCAAACCCTTCCTATTCATATACCCATCCAGATGCCTTTTAAATGTTGCAATTGTACCAGCCTCCACCACTTCCTCTGGCAGCTCATTCCACGCATGCGCCACCCTCTGTGTGAACTCAAGCAGACGAAATTCTTCCACTGGATAGAGATTGACCCATCATGGGTTCATGTTTAACTGACTTACTGAGACTCTATGAGGACATTGCGAGGGTGATGGATAACGGGGAGCCGGTGAATGTGATGTACCTGGATTTTCAGAAGGTATTCGACAAGATGTCGCACAAATGGCTGCTACATGAGATAAAGGTGCACGGTGTTACAGGTAATATTTTAGCATGGATAGAGGATTGGCTAACTAACAGAAAGGAAAGAGTGCGGATAAATGTTTTTTTTTCTAGTTGGCAATCAGCAGCTAGTGGTGTGTCTCAGGGATCAGTGTTGGAACTGCAATTGTTTGCAACTTACATTTGGAGTGGGGGCTCAAATGTGGTGTGTCAAAGTTCACAGATGACGCTAAGATGAGCAGTAGAGCAAAGTGTGTAGAGGACACAGAAAGTCTGCAGAGGTTAAGTGAATGGGCAAGGGTCTGGCAGATGGACTACAATGTTGGTAAACGTGAGGTCATCTACCTTTGAAGAAATAACAACAAAATAGACTAATATCTAAAAGGTGAAAAATTGCAGCATGCTGCTGTGCAGAGGGATCTGGGTGTCCTTGTGCATGGTTCACAAACAGTTGGTTTGTAGGTGCAGCAGGTAATTAAGAAAGTAAATGGAATATGGTCCTTCACTGATAGAGTGATGGAGTTTAAAAACAGGGAGGTTATGCTGCAGCTGTACAGGGCGCTGGTAAGGGTACACCTGGAGGACCGAAAAGGTTGTGCCATCTTCATTCACTGTGGAGACCTCAGAAGGAGGATTTAATATTGACCACACTCAAATTCTCCATAAATCGGGCGGCACGGTGGCACAGTGGTTAGCACTGCTGCCTCACAGCGCCAGAGACCCGGGTTCAATTCCCGCCTCAGGCGACTGTCTGTGTGGAGTTTGCACATTCTCCCCGTGTCTGCGTGGGTTTTCTCCGGGTGCTCCGGTTTCCTCCCACAGTCCAAAAATGTGCAGGATATGTGAATTGGCCACGCTAAATTGCCCATAGTGTTAAGTAAAGGGGTAAATGTAGGGGAACGGGTCTGGTTGGTTTGCGTTTTGGCGGGTCGGTGTGGACTTGTTGGGCCGAAGGGCCCGTTTCCACACTGTAAGTCATCTAATCTAATCCAGCTCCTCCCCTGAGCTTCAGAACCTGCATGAAGTGACAGAACTCACTGGGAAAGAGGGACTTCCTGAGGAATCCATGGGGGAAGGGAAATCTCGAAGCTGCGCTGAAAGCATTGAAGAGGAATGCTCTTCTAATGGCAAAAATGAAAGCAATGACATTAACGTGAATACCAAACTGCAGACGACAGAAAATCAGCAAACCTCTCCAGTCGCTAAACAGTACAAGTCCGCCAGAGAGGCAGAGAAGTTCACAACGTGATAGTGTTCACAACAGTGTCGAATGCAGAAAGAAATCGAGTGGGTTTAGCCCAGGTTATGTCGAAAGAGTTTAGAGAGGCTGAATATAAGACTTTATACAGTAACTGTCCACAAACCCTGGCAGTCAAAAAGCATTTGATTGTTAATAAAGTGGTCTTGAAGTGTGGTTCCCATTATCATACACTGTAAGAGGAGAAAGTGAGGTCTGCAGATGCTGGAGATCAAAGTTGAAACTTTATTGCTGGAACAGCACAGCAGGTCAGGCAGCATCCAGGGAACAGGAGATTCGACGTTTCGGGCACAGGCCCTTCTTCAGGAAGGGCCTGTAAGATCCAACTAACAGTCATTCAATTGGATAAAAAAAAGTCCCAATTACTTATATTAGCAAATTGTTCTATTTACGCGTGCTAGAGGTCAAAACAGGACTTGGGTGCAAAGGTTCCTGACAATGATCATGAGATAATTCCCATTTTCAATAATGAACATTTTATTGATTTGACCACTGTAATCCATTTAAAAATAATTGATCAATGTAAAAGATTAGTGATAGTGAACGAATTATTAGAAGGATGCTATTAAAATTGAAAGGGTTCAGAAGAGATTTACCAGGATGTTGCTGCGGATGGAAGATTTGAGTTATAAGGAGAGGCTGGATAAACTCGGACTTTTTCTTTCCCTGGAAAGGGTGAGCTTATAGAGGTTTATAAAATCATGAGGGATATAGATAAGGTGAATAGCAAGTGCCTTTTCCCCAGGGAGATTTCAAGACTAGGGATTTCATATTATAGAGTCATAAAGATGTACCGCACGGAAACAGACCCTTCGGTCCAACCCGTCCATGCTGACCAGATATCCTAACTCAAGCTAGTCCCACCTGCCAGTACCCGGCCCGTATCCCTCCAAACCCTTCTTAATCATGTACCCATCCAATTGTACCAGCCTCCACCACTTCCTCTGGCAGCTCATTCCATACACGCACCACCCTCTGCGTGAAAAAAGTTGTCCCTTAGGTCTCTTTTATATTAGATTAGATTACTTACAGTGTGGAAACAGGCCCTTCGGCCCAACAAGTCCACACC
>NW_025215365.1:17078-26533 GCF_004010195.1 Chiloscyllium plagiosum
CAACAGTGGCCTAACCAATGTCCTGTACAGCCGCAACATGACCTCCCAACTCCTCTACTCAATAAAGAAAGATTTAAAGAGGACATGAGAAGCAACGTTTGTAAACGGAGAGTGGTTCATTTGTGGAATGAACTCCCCAATGATGTGATGAATGCGGGTACAGTTACAATGTTTAAAAGACATTTAATGGATAAGTCCATGAATAGGAAAGGGTTTGGAGGGATATGGACTAAACACAGGCAAGGCGGGACTAGGGTACTTTGGGAAATATGGTCGGCATGGACTGGTTGGACTGAAGGGTCTGTTTCCATGCTGTATGATTCAATGTAATGTGGCTGAGATGACTGATTTCTAACAACCACAATCATCTTCCAGAACTAATCGCTACACTACATAAATTGGGCACTCACACTGCAGAAGATGAAGAAGGAAAGACAGATATTGTATTTCAATTTAATTCAGTGTGAAATTGAAAAAGTGGTAGCCAATTTACACACAGCAAGTTCCTCGAAGCCAGAGTGTAGTGATTTATTTATTCATTCACAGAATGAGAGCATCATTGGGCAGGCCAGCCTTTATTACCCATCCCTAATTGCTCAGAGGGCAGTTTAGCATCAACCACATGCCTGGAGTCACTTGCAGACCAGACCAAGTAAGGATGAGATTTCCTTCCAAGAAGGACATTAATGAACTGGATGGGATTTTCCTAACAATAGACAATTTCAGAGTTTTATTAAATTCAATTCTCACTTTCACGCTTTGGCGGGAATCAAACTCAAACCTTGTGGCATTATCACTGGATTAACAGTCCAGTGATAATGCCACAAGGCAAACGCCTCACCCTATGACCTGATAGATCTGTTTTAGGCATCAGTTAATGGATAAGTATTGTCCTAAATATTGATTGCCTCACCAAGATGAGAGATCAAACATCACCCTCCTCCTCACCAATGGAGTCAGGGATTTGACACTCACCCTTGGCAGCACTGACCTCTCCCATCCTAGAGAACCACAGACCATGATGCCCAATGAAGTGGTTTCACTCCAGGAAGCCAGTCCTGACAGTCACACCAAACCTATCCCCTGGGTGGGGGACCAATCAATGGCGTCGGACTGTTCAAAACCCAGAGGGGATAGGGCAGATTGATTTTCTATGTGCTGCTGCTTCCCAACAAAACCTCCATCCCCGGGGGGGGGTTCAAAATGTAAAAACACCTCCCAGATGGTCACTTCAAGAGTCATCGAGCAGAAGCGATGTCTTGAGGAAAGGATGAGGTCAAAGAAGTAGTGACAGACGATTATCTGATCTTGGTCTTGAATGCTCTTGGTGACACTGTCCAGTGAAGTGGTTGCCTTCAGGAATGTCACTGGGAAAACTGCTGGATAACGTTAACATTGCAAGAACCAATGCATGTCTCACACAACTAGACAGTGTAAACACAGGAAGGATGTTTCTGATGAGCAGGGAGCCCAGAACCAGAGGTCACGGTGTCGGCCATTTTGGATTGAGGTCAGGAGAAAAGTCTTCACCCAGAGAGTCGGCACGCCTGTGGAATCCTCTGTGTCAGAAAGCAGTTGAAGACAAAATACTGAATGTTTTCAAGAAGGAATTAGATATTGATCTTAGGGCTAAAGGGATCAAAGGATATGGGGAGGAAGCAGAAACAGGGTAAGGAATTGTATGGGGTGTGCGGTGCTGGAAAAGCACAGCAGGTCAGGCAGCATCCGAGGAGCTGGAAAATCGACATTTCGGGCAAAAGCCTGATCAGACATGGGCATATGGAATAGTAGGGTCGGCCTGAAAGGCTACTGCTGCTCCTATTTTCTGTGTTTCGATCTCCATCAGGCTGGTTGGACCTGTGTTAGTATTGAGTAATGCAGATCCCATGATGCTCCCTCTCCCGCCTCCCCAATTAGTGTATGGTTACCTTAAATTGGTGATGCCTCCACTGAAACCAAATCAAGTCAGGAACACGCTACTGAACGCACGGACCTGCGTCCAATTCCACCCTTGGCTCATGCTGTAGGCAGCTGTACGTTCTCCCCGTGTCTGCGTGGGTTTCCTCCGGGTGCTCCGGTTTCCTCCCACAGTCCAAAGATGTGAGGTGCACTGGCCATGCTAAATCCCCCATGGTGTCCAGGGAAAAGGGGGTGGAGGTTGTGTGGTTAGACTCAGTGGGGGCGGGGGGAGGGCTCGGGTTGGGATGCTCTTCAAAGAGTTGCTGCAAAATTGATGGGCTGAATGGTCTCTTTCCACACTGGAGAGATTCTCACGTAGCCAGGGAAAGTCACTGCAGAGACATAACAAGGAGGTCATGCCTGACGAACCTCAGTGAATTTTTTTGAAAAGATGATTAAGCTAGTGGACTGAGGAATGTCTATGGATATTATTTATATGGTCTTCCAGAAGGCACTTTAAAAAAATCCCACAGAAGAGACTGTTAACCCCGGATAGAAACCCATGGAATTGTGGGTAAGTTACTGACATGGCTGGGAAATTGGTTGAGTGGCAGGCAACAGAAAATAGTGCTACTGTGTAGGTGCTGAAATGAGCAGGATGTGGCCAGTGGTGTCTTACAAGGATCAATGTTAGAGTCTCAATTATTCACATTATTTATTAACGACTTGGATAACGGCAGAAAAAGCCATTTATCCAAACTTGCTGACGACACAAATTTAGGCCGCGCTGTAGACCGTGTGCAGGATGGTTTATCAATACCCCTTTGAAATTTTATGCTAAGTGCATGGGTAAATTGTAGCCGATGGAGTTTAATGTACACAAGTGTGAGGTTACCCATTTTCCGGTGAAAAATGTTAGATCTGGGTATTGTCCAGATGGTATGAGGTTAATTACAGTGGCTGTCCAAAGAGACTTGGGTGTTCAAGTGCATAGATCTTTAATGGAGAAAATAATCAGGCCGGCTACTAGAGTGCTGGCCTTTATACCGAGGGGACTGGAGTATGAGGATGAAGACATTACGCTAACGTTTTACAAAATGCTGGTTAGATTGCACTTGGAGTGCTGTGAGCAGGATGCATTAGCCTTGGAGGGATTATGCAAATTAGGTCAGCTCTCTCGACAATTTGGAAGGTTAAGGGATGATCCGAACAAAATCTTCAAGATATCAACAGGAAAACAGCCAGTAAATAAACTATTTCAACTGGTTGAGGATTCTAGAACGAGAGGGCATAGTCATGAGCTTTGGGGTCAGACTGCTCTGGTTAGATGTTAGGAAGTAATTTTACACACGCAGGGTGGCTGAGGTTTGTAATTCTCTTCCACAAATGGCAGTGGATCAGTTGTTAATTTTAAATCTGCGACAGATAGATTGTTGTTAAGCAAAGTTATTAAGGAATATAGGCCATTGGTGGTTTTATGGAGTTAGGACAGAGATCAGCCGTGATCAGTGGTTAGCACTGCTGCCTCACAGCACCAGGGACCCAGGTTCGATTCCAGCCTCAGTCGACTGTCAGTGTGGAGTTTGCACATTCTCTCCGTGTCTGCGTGGGTTTCCTCCGTGTGCTCCGGTTTCCTCCCACAGTCCAAAGATGTGCAGGTTAGGTGAATTGGTCATGCTAAATTGCTCATAGTGTTAGGCGCATTAGTCAGGGGTAAATATAGGGTAAGGGAATGGATCTGGGTTTGGAGGTTTGGTGTGGACTTGATTAGAATCCCTACAGTGTGGAAACAGGCCCTTCGGCCCAACAAGTCCACCCCGACCCTCCAAACAGTAACCCACCCAGACCCATTCCCCACATTTACCCCTAACTAATGCACCTAACACTTTGGGCGATTTAGCACGGCCAATCCACCTGACCTGAGCTGCGTTGACGGGCCAAAGGGCCTCTTTCCATACCGTAGGGAATCGAACCTAATGTCAGTGAACGGTGGAACAGGCTCAAGGGGCTGAATGGCCTCCTCCTGTTCCTGTGATGAAAACCAAGTCCATCAGATGGGTTCTCAGGGCCTTGCTGAAAGAAGGAGCAAACGTTCCAGATTAGGGAGCCACATAAGCAGTTTCAGAATGCCTTTCCAGAGGAGATTGACATAAATGCGCTAAACAGTGTTGGCGTGCCATTCCAGAATTCTATTTGCACAGCAGCCATAATGCCTGAGAAAACCCTGAACAGAGGCTTGCAGTGGTAATGTTCGTTTGCCATTGCACAATGCCCTGGCCATCATTTCATCTGCAGCAAGGCAGAGCAACGTGCGAACCTGACCTGACTGAACCATCACCTCCTCCGCTTCATTCACTTGTCAGAGAGCGACAGGAGGACTGTGGGTACTCGACACACCACGATCCCCTCCACCATTAACAGTTTAAACAGGGCACTGGGAGACAATAGGTCGAACCCTGACTTGGAGTCTAAGGTTCAGTCCTCGACACTGCTGTGTATTTATAAAAACGTTGCTTTTTTAGTTCATTCATCGGATGTGGGCACCTCTGGCTGGACCATCATCCCTAATTATCCTGGAGAAGGTGGTCACAGTCATGTTGGGGAGGGAGTTCCATGATTTAGACCCCCGCAGTGAAGGGATGGTGATAGACCTCCAAGTCAAGATGGCGAGTGGCTTGGAGGGGAACTTGCAAGGGACAGTGTTCCTATGTATCTGCTGCCTGGTCCTTCTAGATTGAAGCGGCCATGGGTTCAGAATGTGCCGTCTGAGGATCTTTGGTGAATTTCTCCAGCGCAGGTAGTACGCACTGCTGCTATTGAGCGTCAGTGGTGGAGGGAGTGGAATGCGGCACCAATCAAGCGGGCTGTTTTGTCCTGGATGGTGTCGAGCTTCTTGGGTGATGTTGGAGCTTCACCCAACCAGGCAGGTGGGGAGTATCCCATCACACTCCTGATTGGTACCTTATAGATGATGGACAGGCTTTGGGGGATCAGGGGGTGAGTTACTCGCTGCTGGATTCCCAGCCTTTGACCTGCTCTTGAAGCCAATGTATTTATAGGGTGACTCCAGCTGAGTTTCTGATCAAGGATAATCCCTAAGATGTTGATAACATGTGGGGCTTCAGTGATGGGGATATCTAAGACTGATCAGAGGAGATGGTTAGATTCTCCCTTGTTGTGAGATGTCATTGTTTGGCATTGTGTAGTGTAAACTGGATATTATCCAGGTCTTGTTGCATTTGAACATGGATTGTTTCAGTGGCTGAGGTATTGTGAATGGTGTGCAATCATTAGCCAGCATCTCCATTTCTGACCTCATGATGGCCGTTGATGAAGCAGCTGAAGATGTTTGGGACAAGGCCAAGACAGGGGTGGCACAGCAACTCAGTGGTCAGCACTGCTGCCTCACAGCCCCAGGGACCCGGGTTCGATTCCACCCTTGGGCTGTCTGTGTGGAGTTTGCACGTTCTCTGCGTGGGTTTCCTCCGGGTGCTCCGGTTTTCTCCCACAATCCAAAGATGGTGCAGGTCAGGTGGATTGGCCATGGAAAATGGAAGGATACAGGGATAGGACGGGGGAGTGGGATGCTCTTCAGAGCGGTCAGTATGGATTCAATGAGCTAAATGGCCTGCTTCCACACCGCAGGGATTCTATTACCCTATGTCCTTGAGTTGAGATGACTGACCTCCAACAACCAAACTGGGCGTCGCTGAGCAGGTGCAGCTTGATAGCTCTGTTGATGACACCATAAGAAACAAGGAGCAGGAGTAGGCCACCGGCCCTTCGAGTCTGCTCCACCATGCAATACGATCATGGCTTCTATCATTTTACTGATGATGAAGAGTAAGACTGATGGGGCGGTAATTGGCCGGGTTGGATTTATCCTGCTTTTCGTGTACTGGACATACCTGGGCAATTTCCCACATTGTCGGGTAGATGCCAGTGTCGTAACTGTGCTGGAAGAACTTGTCTAGGGGAGGGGCAAATTCTGGAGCACAAGTCTTCAGTCCTATTGCCAGAATGTTTACAGGGCTCATAGCCTTTGCAGTGCCCTGTGCTTCCAGCCATTTCTTGGTATCATGTGGAATGAAGACTGGCATGTGGTATGCTGGAGATTTCTAGATTTCTAATGTTGAGGTGTGGACAAAACTGGGGAAAACAGGGTTTGGAATGTATGCTTTAGCTCTGGCTTCCAGCCCTATCGGTCAGGCAGCATCTGAGGAGCAGGAGAATCATGTTTCGGGCATAAGCTATTCATTCCTGATGAAGGGCTTATGCTCGAAACATTGACTCTCCTGCTCCTCGGATGCTGCCTGACCTGCTGGGCTTTTCCAGCACCACACTCTCGACTCTGATCTCCAGCATCTGCAGTGCTCACTTCCTCCCATCTCTCTCGTTTATTTAGCCCAATTCACGGAGTTTGTGAGCACACCGAGCCGATCAAGCACAGTGAGCCTCAATAGTAAACAGACTCACATAATCAAACGCAGCACACCTGAAGGCACCATAGTTTCGGAAAAAGGCCATCAACAGCAGGGAAACGGCGGAGACGAACCCGAATTATCCCAGGAATGAGGGTTGCCAGTTTGGGGGGGGACCCTGGTGAAACTGCAGGGATGCTCCTTATCGGGGCGAAGTCGAAACCAAGGTTTAATCGGGGTGTTCCGAATTCTAAGCGGTTCGGATCAAGTCAGTGGAAGACTCTAATTCCACTGGGAGCAGGCTAACAGTTAATACAATTGGCAGAAGAACCCTAGGGGAGGTGAGGAGAAAAGTCCAGTGGAAAATAGACAGATAGTTGAAGAGGGAAGAAAAATCTTAAAAATCACACAACAACCAGGTTATAGTCCAACAGGTGTATTTGGAAGCACTAGCTTTCGGAGCGCTGCTCCTTCAACAGCTGGTTGTGGAGTAAAAGATTGGACAACCACTTGATGAAGGAGCAGCACTCCGAAAGCTAGTGTGCTTCCAATTAAACCTGTCGGACTATAGCCTGGTTGTTGTGTGATTTTTAACTTTGTACACCCCAGTCCAACACCGGCATCTCCGAATCATTAAGGAAATAAAAAACTGCAAGATTTTGAGGAAAAGGGTAGGAATAATCGGGTTGGTTCCCGCTAATGGGCTCTTTCTGTGCTTGGACCCTCGATGATACCACCTCGAATTTCGCAAAGAGCAGGAAGCCAGGCTGATTCAAGCCTGTCGACCCTTGTGACTAGATGCAAGGGTCGAGAGTGTTGGGCGATGGGACTGATCATTGTGCCCCATCGGGGGGAGTCTCTTCTCTGACACTGGTCTAACGTGGTTGGCTCAGTCTGGGAGATGAACCCTTTCAGGGCAGAAGGAGCACTGTCAGAAACACACAGCAAGACGTGATGTTCGCTTTCCACCCCGAGCGATTCACCTCAAAAACCGGGGGCCCGGCCATCAGTTTGCAACAAGTGGAACGATTTATTTTGCATTATGCATTGACAAATGCAAATTAAAAACCCATCAAACCTACGCCTCATTATTCGGTGCGTCCTAACCCAGCACTTAAGGAAAACAAGTTCCCCGATGTTAACTGGTGAACACAAGCAACGAATCTCAATTATTTACAAATGTATGAGTAAAAACAGAGAAACGAGGTTTAAAAAAAATGAACTGCAATATCTCACAATGAACACCAATATGCAAATGGTGGCCAACTCTTATGCAATGACGATCCTTCCCTGTCAAAATGCATTCAAATCTAACCTTTTAATTTAAAAAAAAGGCAGAATTGCCTGCATTTTAGGACTTCTCGTACGAAGTGATGTTGAAAAGCAAGACTCTTGACTCCTCTCGGACGAAACATTGTGTCATTCTGTTGTAGGTGTTTTTATAAATGCAGTGCAGTAAGATTTAACTTGTCTCACTGCACAGTTGCTGCTCAGGACCTGCAATTTGTTTTTGTGTTTATTTCAGATTTACAGCATCCGCTTTATGTTTTTTAAAAATTTGTTCAGCAGTCTCGTCATTCAATCTAACCCCCTCAATAATCTTACCTCGCATATTCTCTATACCTCCATATTCTCTCCCCAGGAGATATCTACACTGTCCCAGTTCTGGCCTTTCACATGCACTATGCACAACCTTCTTTAAGCACTCTATCACTGGTGGCTGTGTCTTCAATTGCCTCGCCTTCTGCCAGCAATGGAATCCCCTCCCGACCTGTAACAATCCCACCTTCTTCCTTTGTTGTCGTGTTGCCACAGCCTTACCAGACCATAGGGACTGCTCTCTCATTAGAGGGAAGCGACTGGTGGTGATTTAACCTGAGGGCCACCAGACCTCAGGCGAGGGAAGAGGTTAAGGAGGAGAGTCCTTCATGGTAACCTCAAACCGGTGATGGGAGTTGAACCCACGCTGTTGGCATCACACTGCTCTGCAAACCAACGGCCCAGCGGACTGACCCAAACTGATTCCCTTTCTTCCTTAAAGACATTTCTTAAAGCTGACTTCCTTGACCAGGATGTGAGGATGCCAGTGTTGGACTTGGGTGGGCAAAGTTAGAAGTCTCACGACACCAGGTTTCTTGAAAAGCACAAGCTTTTGGAGCACTGCTCCTCTGTCAAGTGAAGCTTGTGATTTTAATTAAACCTGTTGGACTATAACCTGGTGTCGTGAGACTTCTGACTTTGGCCTTGACTGTGCTTTTGTGTAACCCATCTCACTGGAGCCAATCAGGGGGCAAGCCATGTGGGGAAAAAAAATTTGTGGGCTAAATATGGTATTAAATTACTGACTTCATGGTGAAGGTGTTCCTGGGCAATAGTGATCATAACATGATTGAAGTTCGTATTCAATTTCAGGGAGAGAAGAGTGGGAGTCCATGGGTAATATTTTACACATAAATGAGGCCCTCCTGAGCAGATAGAACCCAAGCTAGCTAAAGCAACCTTGCAAATTGTGTTAAGGGATAGGTCAGTAGAGATACAGTGATAGACATTTCGGGGGATATTTTAGAAGGCACAGAAGGGATCATTTTTAAGGAGAAATTTTTATGAGAAAGTACCGCACTTAAATAAAAAAAGCATGTCATTTTGCAAAAGCATAACATTGTATGGGCCAGAAAATTTAAAATGCAAAGGGTTTCTAAACGTTCAGAGGAAATTCAGTTATGAGAGAAGGATAGGTAGAAATTGTAAGAAAGTTTAGAAATTTTAAGGTGAGAGGGGAAAGATTTAAAAGGGACCTAAAGGGGCAACTTTTTCACCCAGACGGGTTGTGTGTGGAACCAACTGCCAGAGGAAGTGGTAGAGGCAGGTACAATTACAACACTTAAAAGGCATTTGGACAGGTACATGATGGGAAAGGTGTTGAGGAATACAGGCCAAATGCAGGCAAATGGAATTAGTTCGGTTTAGGAAACACGGTCTGCATGCATGAATTGGGCCAAAGGATCTGCTATGGAAATGTGTTGCTGGAGAAGCGCAGCAGGTCAGGCAGCATCTAGGGAACAGGAGAATCGACGTTTCGGGCATTAGCCCTTCTTCAGGAATGAGGAAAGTTTGTCCAGCAGGCTAAGATAAAAG
>NW_025215365.1:27498-40029 GCF_004010195.1 Chiloscyllium plagiosum
GATGTCGCGGAGGAAAAGGTGGGGGGTGGGGCCAGTGTAGTTGCGGAAGATGGATTGTTCCACATATCCTACGAAGAGGCAGGCATAGCTGGGGCCCATGCGGGTGCCCATGGCTACTCCTTTCATTTGGAGGAAGTGGGAGGATTGGAAAGAGAAGTTGTTCAGGGTGAGGACCAGTTCAGTCAGTCGAAGGAGGGTGTCAGTGGAAGAGTACTGGTCGGTACAGCGGGAAAGGAAGAAGCGGAGGGCTTTGAGTCCTTCGTGATGGGGGATGGAGGTGATCTGCTTCCTTGCTGTATGGCTTGAAACACAAAAACAGAGAGTAAGAGCTTCTGCACATATTTTAAAAAGGTGTGTTGACAATTTGACTGTTGATCCTACAGAAAGTGAGTCTGGAGAATTAATATTGGAAATTAAGGCAAATGAATAGAGCAGGTAGTTTCCATCATTCTGGACGATACAAGTAAGATTGCTCTGGAAATAGCAGGGAATAGCAATCACCAGGGAATTGGTACTGAGCAAGTTGGAATGTTATGGGATGAGAAATCCCCAAGACTTAATCCCAGGGTCTTAAAAATAGTGGCCAGGGAGATAGTAGATTTTGAACTTATCCAAAGTTCCATTGTTTTGGGATCGTCCCAGTGAATTGGAAAACAGCAAATGTAATTTTTCCATTCAAAAAGGAAGACAAAAATGCAGGACAGACCAGATGGCTTTACATCCGTCATTGGGAAAACACTACAAGTTATCGCTCAAAATATTTTAGCAGGGCACTTAGAAAAATGTCAGGGTAATACGGCAAAGTTGTGCAAGGTAATTCATGCATAACCTATTGTTGGGAATCTCTGAGGACGTAACGTGTGTCAAGGATAAAGGGGAACTGATGGATGTACTGAGATTCTGAAGGCATTTGATAAGGTCACACATCAGAGGTTATTGCAGACAGGTCATGGTGTAAAGGTTAAGTAATGTATTGGCATGGATAGAAGACTGGCTGGCTAACAGGAAGCAGAGAGTAGGAAATATGGATCATTTTCTGGTCGATAAATGTGTGATATGTCCCAAGGATCAGTATTGGGGTCTGAACCCTTAACAGTTTCTACAATGTACGAGGACAGGGAGGAAAGTAAGTTCTGAAGAGGACTTAAGGAGGGCTGAAGAAACTATGAAGGGATATAGATCGGTTAAGGGAACGGGCAAAACGCTAGTGAATGGAGTATAATGTAGGAAAATGGAAAATTGTCCTTTTTGGCAGGAAGAATAAAATTGACATCCAAATGGGGAGAGATTGCAGAGCTCTGAGATGCAGATGGATCTGGGTGTCCTAATACATGAATCACGGAAGATTAGTGAACAGGCACAGCAAGTCATCAGGAATAGAATGTTCCATTGATCGCGAGGGAGATTGAACACAAAGGTAAGGAGAGATGGTAATTCGACTGTTGAGGCACTGTTGAGACCACATCTGGTGTACTGCGCACACCTTTTTAAGGCAGGCCACTGAAAGCAGTTCTGAGCAGGTTTACCGGACTACACCTGTAATGCCTTATGAGGAAGGTTGAACAGACTAGGATGCATCTGCTGGAGCTTAGAAGAGTCAAGAGGTGATTTGGTTGAAACAGATAAGATTCTGAGGGGTCTTAACATGTGGACTAATCTAATTTGCATGTGCACACGTGTACAAATATGGGCATCAAAGTGCACACCCACGTGAAGACCTCACCCAGTAGTCAAAGCCAAGAGTGTTTTTTTCCCTGTACGATTGTCTATCACTTTATTTAACAGCTGGAGGACACGTGGTGGGTGTGTGACATGTTCAGGGGGCGTGGGTGGACAAGGAAGTTATGGCATTGTTGGGCCTTTCAGGGCTGATGGGCCAAATGGCCTCCCTGTTCCACCTCTATGTCGTATTGGCATTTGGTCTGGATATTTCTTTGGTCACATTTCATCACTCATTTCCCTGCCAGCGTTGGAGAAAGCCCATTGTCCCAGTGCTAACTCTGTGAGAGATTCAGTCTTGCCTAACTTCCACCCTCTTTTATTGTGTCAATCCCAAATGCATCATTCTCTGCCTCATTCCTTTATAGACCTGCATCTTGCTTTGTTTGTCTTACATTAAAACATCCATTAGCTTCTGCATCACCTTCCTGGTGAGGTATCCCATGGCCTAACAAGCCCTGCACTGCCAACGGTGGGAGTAGAGTCAGAGACATTAGGGACATTTAAGAAACTGCTGGACAAGCACATGGACAGCAGTAAATTGAGGGGTGTGTAGGTTAGGTTGATCTTAGATGAAGATAAATGCTCAGCACTACATTGTGGGCCGAAGGGCCTGTACTGTTCTAAGTTCTACGTAAGCCTGGATGTTGGGAAATCTCTCTGAACTGAACCTCAGTGACCAGATCAGTTCTTACTCCAAGAGAGTTTAACGTACATCACCCTTCAGCTCTGAGTTTTCTTTTGTGTTCATCAAAGAGTGACTCACGGGGAGGCAGTTTTCAGTGTCGGCAATGCTATAAGGCACAGTGTGATTCTCAGACTGCTGTTATCAAGTTCCAATGATCGCTTTCCAACAGGATTAGGAAGCACAGGGCACAGGTTTCAAATACGTAGCAGATCAACCAGTGGGGACATGAAGGAGAAACTGGTTTCTTTTCAATGACGGTGAGCTGTGGCCTTAAGAATGAATGAAAGCAGATTGTGCAGCAACTTGTAAAAAGGAACTGGATAAATTCTTGACAATTGCAGGGAAATGGGACTCATTGGATAAGTCTTCCAAATGGCCAACACTGGGACATCATAGAATGCCTACAGTGTGGAAACAGGCCCTTCAGCCCAACAAGTCCACACTGACCTGATGAAGAGTAACCCACCCAGCACCATTCCTCTACCCTGTTACTCTACATTTACCCATAACTAATGCACCTGACCTGCACATCCCTGAACACTACAGGCAATTTAGCATGGCCAATTCACCTGACCTGCACATCTTTGGTCTGTGGGAGGAAACCGGAGCACCTGGTGGACACCCACGCAGACACGGCGAGAATGTGCAAGCTCCACACAGACAGTTGCCTGAGGCTGGAATCGAACCCAGGTCCCTGGCGCTGTGAGGCAGCAGTGCTAACCACCGAGTCACTGAGTTGAGGGGAAACTACATCTCCCAAAAGTTTGTGAATCTGTGGAATTCGCTCCCCCAAAGTGCGGTGGACGCTGGAGCAGTGAGTAAATTTAAGGAGGAATCAGACAGATTTTTAATTGGTTATGGGTTGAAGGGATATGGAGAGAACGCAGGAAAATGGAGGTGAGGAGCATATTAGCTCGATGGTGGAGCAGACCCGATGGGCCGAATGGCTGAATGCTGCTCCCGTGCCTTATGAACTTCTTGGGGGGGTTCAGTCCGGTTCTGAAGAAGTCATTCCAGATTTGAAACATTAACTTTGCTTCTCTCCCTCCACAGATGCTGCCAGACCGGCTGAATTGCTCCAGCGTTCTCTGTTCCCAGCGAGACAAGGTGAAGATTGAAACGTTCCACAAAATCCCGGCCAGGGACAATCAGGTCGAACCGGGAGCCTCTGGAGGAGGAGGAGGAGGAGGCAGTTGGGTGGGATCAATTCCCGTCGAGGATCTGATTTGGGTCAATTAGCTTATTGGAAATGAGACCTGAGCAACTTCCACCCCTCACACAGCCACTGAGAGTGGCTCCCTCAGTGTTAGAGGTCATTCTTTATGGAAACTGCGGGCTCATGAGTGGAAATCCAGATTCTCACAGGCAGCCCTACGTCCCACTCTGCATCCTAGGGAGAAAGGGGGACTCGGATTCAAATCATGCGCTCGAGGACATCCTGAAAGACCCGGCGATGAGTTGTTATGAACACAGCGAGGGGCTCACAAACAGCAGTGTGATAATGGCTGGAGAGTGGATGAGGGGGTTGAAAGATAAATACTTCCTTGTCCTTCTGAAATGGTGCTGGGGGGAATCTGTAGCATAGAGCTGTGGTAGACCGTGCCTCTGTAAACATGCCAGCTCAGAGACGAGAGCTTCAAACTTCAGGAGCTGAGTCCAGGTCTCTATTGTGGGACAGACGGCCACATTCCTCTAGTTCAGGGGCAAGACTACAACTCACAGATCCACAGCTTTGGAAGCTCAGAAGCCACTTGGGAGAATCAAGTGTTTCAGGTAGGGATCTACCTGACACCATTAATGGAGTCCCTGACCACAGGCCTTGCCTTAATGGCCTCCTGGGTGAAAGTGAGGACTGCAGATACTGAAGATCAGAGTCGTAAAGGGTGGCGCTGGGAAAGCACAGCAGGTCAGGCAGCATCCGAGGAGCAGGAGAATCGACGTTTCGGGCAAAAGCCCTTCACCAGGGCTGACCTGATGAAGAGCTTACGCTCAAAACGTTGACTCTCCTGCTCCTCGGAGGCTGCCTGACCTGCTGTGTTTTCCCAGCGCCACCCTTTACGGCATTAATGGTCTTTTGAAATGGTTGAGGAATCCCCTCTGTATCAAGGGCAACAAGCATCTGAGACTCCCACATCCCCTGTAAGGGGGGGGGGGGGGGGGGGGAGAGAGGGGAAAGCCAACGTAAGTCAAGCAAGGACCGAAGAGTCAAGTGGCGAGGTGAATTGTTCTCGCTGAGAGGTACTATGTCAAGGCTGCTTTTCACATCATCCCTCAGTTGGTCATGAACGTTGAGATCCGAACAATAAAAAGGGAGACAGGAACCCAAGTGTCCTGTCGTCAGTCACCACTAAATAAATACAAGAAGCCGATAAAAAGGGTAGGTAGTTCAGCAACTCTTTAGCACTTTACACAGAAATGGACATTTTTATCTAGGACAGAATATAATCAATCACCTGTTGACACAGATATTAGCAAACAGTCATTAGATCAGATTCACATGCCAGTGAGAGTAAGGATTACACATGGTTTTCTTGACAGCTTTTTGGTTCTTTGTTTAACCCCACTCGCCCACCCTCCCCCGTCCCCTGTACAAGAACATTCACTCGTAATTGTTCCAAATGGGAGCTACAGGTAACAAGACTCAAACTGCGATCAGGGAGGGGGAAGGTGTGACTAAAGCTGTGTTGGGGGGGGGGGGGGGAAGGGGGCAGGAAGAGGATAAAGAAAACCTTACATCGTGTGGTTTTTCTTTCATTCCTACCCTGGGGTTTTCGTACGCTCTGATTTTTTTTTGGTATCGCGTTGATAGTCTGAATTGACAGAAGGAAAAGCAACTGAATTCTGACGGAGAGGGGTGCTCTGAGTAAACCACCCTCCCAGACTCAAAAGGGTGCCATATTCATCAGGCGGGGAAGGCCGAAGGAATGCCCATTTTAGACCTCCTGGCTGGCGATGGTGATGCATACATCATTGAATCCTGACAGTGTGGAAACAGGCCATTCAGCCCATCTGAAAAGCAGCCCACCCACACCTGCACATCTTTTGGACTGCGGGAGGAAACCAGAGAAAACCGGCGCAGACACGGGGAGAATGTGCAAGACGGTCACCCAAGGGTGCAATTGCACTCAGGTCCCTGGCACTATGAGGTAGCAGGACTAACCACTGAGCCACCATGCCTCCCTACTTGCCCTTGACAACTCAAACCCAACACTGAATATTTTTCTGCACTCTTTTGAGGATATTATTAAACTGGAATGAGTGCAGAAAAGATTTACTGGGATGCTACCTAAAATGGAAGATTTGAGTAATAAGGAGAGAGCTGGATAGACTGGGACCTTTCTCCCTGCAGCGTTGGAAACTGACGGGTGACTTTATAGAGGTTTATAAAATCATGAGAGGCATAGATAAGGTGGATAGTCAACAGCTTATCCCCATGGTAGGGGAGTCTAAAACTAAAGGGCACAGGTTTAAGGGGAGAGACACAGAAGAGTCCACAAGGACAATATTTTCACACAGAAGTTTCCGGAACAGGCTGCTAGAGGTAGTAGTGGAGGTGAGTACAGATTCATCACTCAAGAACATGGTCTGGGATAGTCATGGAGGTATATGGACCAAATGTAGGCAAGTAGGACGAGTTTGATTGTGAAAATTGGGAAGCATTGGTGAGTTGGGCTGAAGGGCCTGTTTCCATGCTGTAAGCCTCTATGACTCTAGAACTGCAGCCTCCCTTCTCCCCCGTACCAATGTCCCTTTAACCCTTCGTGCTCAGTCTCATGAGAAGTTCTCTCCGTGAGATACAAGAGTCGACAACATCCATCCCCACTTCCACCTCAGTGTTTGTAGCCTGGATCTTGGGATAATCACATTCGGAGAGTGAGAGATGACTTCAGACACACTCAACTCTTTGGTCATGGGTTCGAACCTCATGATTGATAAGAAACAGTCAAAGTCGGATCCTCAAGGCCTGTTGACGAGAGATGCGAGGCAGCAATCCCTCGATTCTAGTTGTTGAGGTCAGTATTAATTACCCCTTGACAGTTCCTTGGGGGTCTCCTGAAGCATTTGAACTTGCCCCCCTCAATGTAACCACACAAATGGGGGTGGGGAGGGTCCCCTTGGCTTGAATTGGCTCGTCACAGCCCACCAATATATGTCATTGACTTCCCAACACGTTCCCATGATGCCTCACAGGCACGAGTGCGAAATAAGGAGGCGTTGAGGAATCTGTAGGTTAGATTTTATTTGGAGGGCTCGACAAGGGAAATGTTGTTGAAATCTGGGAGTTCAGGTCCATTGTATTCTGAAGGTTGCTGCACAGGTGGATAGAGTGGTCAAGAAGTGATATGATATGCTTGCCTTCATCGGACGGGGTATTGAGTAGAAGAGCTGGCAGGCCATGGTAGAATTGTACACGACATTGGTTCGGCCGCATTTAGAATACTGTGTACAGTTCTGGTCACCAAATTACCAAAAGGATGCAGATGCTTTGGAGAGGGGGCAGAGAAGGTTTACGAGGATGTTGCCTGGTATGGAAGGTGCTAGCTATGAAGAGAGGTTGAGTAGGTTAGGTTTGTTTTCATTAGAAAAAAAAGGAGATTGACGGGGGACCTGATTGAGGTTTACAAAATCATGAAGGGTATAGACAGGGTGGATAGAGACAAGCTTTTTCCCAGGGTGAAGGGTTCCATAATGAGAGGTCACACTTTCATGGTGAGAGGTGAAACATTTAAGCGGGATACACGCGGCAAGTACTTTACACAGAGGGTGGGTACTTTACACAGAGGGTGGTGGGTGTCTGGAGTGCGTTGGCAGCAGAGGTGGTAGAGGCAGGCACAGTAGATTCATTTAAGATGCATCTGGACAGAATAGGTGGGAAACAGAGGGATACAGATGCTTAGGAATTGGGCGCTAGGTTTAGACAGTGGATTTGGATCGGCTCAGGCTTGGAGGGCCTGTTCCTGGGCTGTAAATTTTCTTTGTTCTTTGTCTACCTGCTGCAAGCAAAGGATTATGGAGCTATGGAAAATGTAGATCCTGATATGGGCTGAGAGGTCACGGTAATGTCAAGAGGTTGGAAAGTTTGGGACTGGAGATCAAAGCAGAGGGCTGGAATACAGAGGGGCTTGACAGGGAAGATGGTGAGTGCGCAGGTCCACAAATAAGCAAAAACAAAATACACGTAAGTCCGCCTGATTCGGGTTTGAAAATTTATTCCGGGGGCAAGGAGAGGGGGCTGGTTGCTGGGCCGGAGGTGGGAATGATCATTCTGAGGTAAACAAACAGGAGATGGTGACAACAGCAGTGGGCTTTCAGGTCTGTCTGCGCAAATCATCTTGTCACTTCCGAGCGAGGGTCATTTTAACCGAAGCTGGTTTTGGTTTCCAGACAATGGAGTGAAGCATTGGGTCTGGGTGTCGCCGGAGTAGCATGTTGAGGGCAGCTGAAAAAAAACCCGTCCTTTCACCAGATTGGGTGGGACTCCTACCCCTTGAAGGATGGAGCTTATAATGGCCCATTTGTTGTGGTCAGGATAGAGGTAGCACTGAGCAAGAAGTAGGGCCTAAAATTCGTTGGGTCAGTTCACCAATTGACTTTTGACCTCTCCTTGCCACAGTCCAATGCTTGGTTTCCCCAAAGCTAGTTGCCTACCTTGAGCAGGAGGAAGGTATAGATCTATAACTCAGTCCATTAGCTGGTCAGCTGCTTCAGGCTGGTCCACCATTCAGTTAGATTTTAATTCATCTCTCACCAAATTCCAATGACCCAGCCCTGCTGTTAACACCCAAACTCTATCAATCCCAGCTTCTGAATTGTTGGTTGACCTCAAGCCTCAATTGCTATTTGGGAGAGAATTCCAGATTCCCCTTTCCTTTTCTGTGTGGAAGAATGGTACCCAATGGCTCAACACGAATTCAAAGGCTTTACCCCTTGAGGTGGATGCCCCAGCCAGAGGAAAAAAAAAACCTGCCACCCCCTTTAGCCTGGTTCAATAGTAAGGCCTTAATCTTTTATACTTAGATGAATTAGCATCATCCAAGGCTATATAACCAAGTTATCCCTTGGAGCTTCTTACTCAAACAAAGCAGCTATCCAAAGATGCAAACCATACGGTAGGCCATCTCTGTTGCCCAGATGGAAATTGCTGGTTCTTTCTGAAAACTGCGGCCTAGTTAAAACTCTGCCCTGACCACGGCATTGGGACAGGCCGGTTAGACTCCGGACACAAACCACAAACCCATCCCAAAGCTAAGCCGTTGGTACGAGAGCCCATGGCCTAGGAACCCCAGGGACGATGACCAAGTCAAACTCGGAGTTTCAACCTGAAATGCAAAGCTGAAGCTGGTGGCTGTGTGAAGGGGTAATGGTGAGACTGCAGGACATGTTGGTAGGGATGTGTAACCGACTGAGATATTTTGAAGACGGGAGGTAATCCTTGAAGTCAGCGAATCCGTGGTTATGAATGGACAGCACGGAAGTGAGACTAAAAGCATCGAGTTCACCAAACTGCAGGGGACGGGGGGGGAAGGAGCTCTATTTTCCACATTTGTCTGGTGGGCACCCAGACCAGGAGGTGCCTGGGCCTAACTCACCCCAGGAATTCAATATCAACAGAGGGTACGTCAGTCGTGTGTGGAATAACATTTGGCTTGAGCAGGCCAAGGGGGCTAAGAGGTAGAGTGTGAGCGCTGTAATGTACAGGATAGGGATCACTTACTGGTCTGAGGTGAAGTCACGACGGAGGTAATTGTCCACTGGTTTGGTCTCACAATATTCACTTATTAAAGAGAGAAAGCTTCTACACTCAGACACAGAAAAACAAAACAGAGTGTCCAAGTCGAGCACCCACCAAAATGACTGGGCCTTCGGTCAGTGTTTACCCCCATCCATGCCCCCCCTCCCCCCACCACCCACCCCACCGCCCCTCTCCCAACCCTCCCTGCCCCACCCCCTTGTCTGATTGGTCAGTGCAGAGTGAAAGCCCCATTGGCTGCCCTGTTGCTAGAAGATCAGTTGGAGGTATCAGACTGGACGCTTCCGGGCCCTTCCGTTGGCGATGTCACAGAGGACGGGGTGGTTGCATCCTGCCAGCCGCCATTAGTCTGTGGGGGAGAAAGAAACAGGCAGCTCAGAGCGAGGGAGAGACACCGAGGAGGACATTACAGATTGGCAAGGTCACCGCCTCTCACGTAGATACATCTCACCAGCTCGAAAACCCTTCAGTCAAAAATCACGGCATAAGGACGTACAGCACAGAACAACCCTTCAGTCCAACCCGTCCATGCTGACCAGATTTCCTAAATTAATCTCATCCCACCTGCCAGCACCCGGCCCATATCCCTCCAAACCCTTCCTATTCATATACCCATCCAGATGCCTTTTAAATGTTGTAATTGTACCAGCCTCCACCATTTCCTCTGGCAGCTCATTCCATACACACACCACCCTCTACGTGAAAACATTGCCTCTCAGGTCCCTTTTAAATCTTTCCCCTCTCACCTTAAGCCTGTGCCCTCCGGTTTTGGACTCCCCTACCCTGGGGAAAAAAACGACCTCGGCTGTCACCCTATCCATGCCCCACACAATTTTATAAACCCTTATAAGGTCACCCCTCAGCCTCTGATGCTTTCCTGTCGACACCGTGAGTGCCCCTTGGTGCAGGCACTGAGCTGAGCGTCCGCCCTCGTGCTTGTGAGTCTGAGCACGCTCTTACACTTATCGGCCATCGTTAATGGATTAACAGTCCCCGCCCCTTCCGACTCACTTCCCAGAGTTATTATAAAGCTGACTGAGCTGGGAAGCAATTGACTGAATGACGGAAAGACAAAACCGGGTGTGAATTAAGTTGATGGGAATGATTGGAAATAAAATGCACTCTTTGAATAGCTGCCAAGAAATTATTTTAAAAATCACCATGTGGGAAAGGGAGGGGCTCTGAGGGATCTTGGAGGGTAACACACCTCTGGCTTTTTGAATCATATGAATTCATGTGAGAGACAGGATAAGCAAAGTAACAAGACTTCTTCTCGTTGACACACAATGAAGGAAGACAGGCTGTCTCTTTCTGTCACAGAGACGAGTCGAGGTCACGTTTGGAATACTGCGTTCAGTTCTGGTCTCCCTGTTGTTGGAAGGACGCCGGCAAACTTGAAAGGGTTCAGAAAAGGGTTTGAGCTACAGGGAGAGGCTGAAACAGGCTGGGGCCGTTTTCCCTGGAGCGTCGCAGGCTGAGGGGTGACTTTGTGGAAGTTTACAAAATCATGAGGGGCATGGATAGGGTAAATAGTCGGGATTTCCTTTCCCAGGGTAGCGAGTCCAAATGTAGAGGGCGTAAGTTTAGGGTGAGAGGGGAAAGATTTAAAAGGGACTTGAGGGGCAACTGTTTCACGCAGAGGGGGGGGCGCGTGTGTGGAATGAGCTGCCAGAGGAAGTGGTGGAGGCTGGTACAATTGCAACATTGAAAAGGCATTTGGATGGGTATATGAATAGGAAGGGTTTGGAGGAATGTGTGCCAAATGGGACTAGATTAATTTAGGATATCTGGTCGGTGTGATCAAAAGGGTCTGATTCCCTGCTGTATGACTCTGTGAGCACAGAGACACCAAAAACATATACAATCAGAGCACTAGATGTGCCAGTCAAAGTTGGCATTTCAAAGTCACGCCAAGGTGGCACTAACACCGTTAACCTCCACCTCCCCCTTTGCGCCCCTCCACCCTGGCATTTCGAGCCTGCTTGTGGTCCCTTTAAGAAAAGTGAGAGCAAGTGGCTGGTGAAGCGAGTCCTCTCCTGAAAGGTCACAACAGAGCAACTCTGCAAAGAGGCTATTACAACAAATTACTGCCTTCAAGATGGCAAGGTAAGTATAAGGCGTAGAAAACGGAATCAATTTTTGTGTCTGGAAAGCAGGCAGATTAAAGTGCACCAGCGACATTAGTCAAAATTTAAATGCCATTAGCTGTGCAGCAGCAGAAAAAGCCTCCTGGCAGCCTTTCATTTGGAAGGCTGTTATTTGATGGTAAGTACTGACCAGCCCCAATCACAATGTGTGTGTGCTGTACAAAGGCAGTCAGAGGGAGGACGGGAGACATTCCCAGAGAGTCAAGAGCTGCTTCCCTGCGAGTGCTTTAATTGCCTGCATTTCCTCCAGCTCCTTTTCTCCCTGCTGTTCAGACCATCTCAAAATTCCCATCTTGTTTGTCAGGGCAACTGATGGACAAGATCAGAGGGGTGTTTTACACCAGGATTGACTGGTGATTTGATGCCTCTGGGTTACAGTTGTCTGTGAGCTGCTGATCCTCAAAGACTGAGTCATTTAACCCTGCAGAAACCTGCAACAGCTCAACGGCACTCAATGTCTACTCTCTCGCACACAGCAAAAAGTACCACACACACAGCTCCACTCTCATGCTGTCGTACACTCACACATCGTCAATCTCATGCATGCACTCACATATACACACATCCACTCACACGCACACATTCTCACACACACTCATACATATGAGTGGGTGGCACGGTGGCACAGTGGTTAGCACTGCTGCCTCGCAGCGCCAGAGACCCGGGTTCAATTCCCGCCTCAGGCGACTGACTGTGTGGAGTTTGCACGTTCTCCCCGTGTCTGCGTGGGTTTCCTTCGGGTGCTCCGGTTTCCTCCCACAGTCCAAAGATGTGCAGGTCAGGTGAATTGGCCATGCTAAATTGCCCGTCGTGTTAGGTAAGGGGTAAATGTAGGGGTATGGGTGGGTTACGCTTCGGCGGGTCGGTGTGGACTTGTTGGGCCGAAGGGCCTGTTTCCACACTGTAAAGTAATCTAATCTAATCTAATATACACCTTCACTCACAAGCTCACACACCCACATCTCTTCACCCTCACGCACACTCTCACACATACATCTTAACTCACACACACTCAGTGACAGACACATGCAAAACATTCATTCGCACACACACATTCTCTCACTCACACATACACATATATAGATACACACACAAAGTTTCACTCATACCTTCATTCACACACACATTGACAGACATAAGCTCACACATGTGTACACATACAGACACACACACTCTCATACACAGACACACACACACGCAAACTGTCATACACTCACATGCATACA